>NW_019524264.1:530525-599349 GCF_002814215.2 Seriola lalandi dorsalis
GGTTTTATTTTCATATCAGAGGTTTGTATTTTCTCCTCCTCTCCCATTAGAAGACTTGTAACCCCCTTAGATTTATCTTGTGACCTCTTGCGTCCCAGACCCCCAGATTAGGAACCACTGCCACACAACTGTTTACCACAGCAGCATTTGGCATGTTCATACATACGGATTTGAACACCTGCCAACCAATCAGATATGGATATTTTACTTTGCAATGGTATAAATGAAAATGAGGAAGAGAAAGCAATCAGCCAACAACAATGAGGAAGCGGTTCATGAGTAGAAAGCTGAACTTTACCAGCAAGACCTGAAACAAACAAAAATGTTCTCTCCACCTCTTCCAGAAAAAGCAAGAAACTATGACACAGTTTAAGTTTGGAGCTTAAGTTTGTTCAGTATCAAGAGGTTTGTCATGAGTTGAGGGTAAAATGAGTTTGTGTGGCAATTGCACTAAAGTTGTCTCATTCATTCCACATAAATGATAATAATTTAAACCACTAACTGTCCAGTAAATGTTATGATGAAAAAGAGTGAGGTATTTTATTTTGACCTTGAGTTGGTGTGGTCTTCTACCAGCCAGTATACACGCGCCATATATGCATTTTTTTGTTAAAACTAACACCATGTAATCCTGTAGTTTTATTTATGTATTCATTCTAATTTTGATTTAGCTAACAGAAATTTTATTTTATTAGTACAGCTGACACTGCTAGTACCAGACTGCCTGGATGAATGGCATCATGGAATATGTGGTTTGTGGTTTAATTAAAAAGACTAAAGTGAAAATACTGCACTTGTAGGACATTGTTGTATATCATCTCTAAATGATTAGTTATTCAAATACGGTTGTTGAGTTCTCACTAGATGCAGTATAATGATGTTGCCATACGTGTTTATGTTTTCATATACTGCACAAACTGCATGTACAAGCTGTCTGAATATATAAACAACAGCTTTAAAAGCACTGTAGGTACTGTAAAGCACGTGCATAATGATTTACTGCTCCAGCTATGAATGTGTGTGGAAGGCATCTCAGCTGTGGATATTATGAGTCACAGAGACCAGACGGCCCTCAGATCCTTCCTCTACAGGTAGTGGGGCCCGGCAGTTGCAGAACTGGCTGTCTGGGCGATCGGCACCATGGAAAGTGTGGGTTTGTGGTTCATTTGAAACGACAACAGGGCAAGGCCAACAAAGGCACCTTTAGTTTTACTGCTGCTTTGGTTACAGAACACTTAGAAGAAGTCTGAGCATCTTTATCCTGGAAACCCTTCGGACATATGGAGAGTCTCTTTGTCACTGCACAACAGTCGGATATAGTTCAACCATAATTCTTAATTCATGGAATATTGTTATTTATCATTATTTTGTGTAAAATCAATCAACTAATACATTAATTGCACATAATGGTTTGTTGTAAAAGATCAAAATTAGTTTAGTTGTATAGTATAATATTACCTATATCCCAAGTCTTTATAATCATTTGCACATAAAGTTGTGCCAAACTGTGGTTATAGATCAACACATTTGATATCATTTCTGTACTTCAGTTTAAATGAAGTTGCTGTTTGGAGCTCTGTGGTGTTTTTATTAAACACATCAAGGAAAATTTTTTTTTGGCGTTCTCTGGATGAAGAAGTGAAGGCGGTCATGGTTGCCATCATAAAGTTAGCACCAGACAACACAGAAATGAACCATGGCACACCAGGCCTAATTTCTTTTTCTTTTTCTATTTTTTTTTTATGAAACAATTTCCATCCATAAAATCAAGTTCCAGGAAACAAAAGCATTGTTTGGAGTGAATGAATCAGTGGAATATCAGACTTTACAAGGCTGTGCACCCTCATGGAAAGCAGACCAGTGGAGTGGATTAAATGTTGATGCACAATTATGAGCAATGAAATATATTCCTTTTAACATTCACATGTTAAAGTATTTACATGTTATTCAATATATTACAGGATTGTTATGTTTACTAAGGAATTTCTATTTTCTATGAAAATCAGTTGCTATGGGAAGTAGAGTAACAGCTCATATTAATCACTTCCCAGTGCAAGCTGCATTTGTTTTCTTCCTCATAAAAGACATTACTGTACGTAATGAAACATTATATTCCCATGAGTCCTTAAGGCCTGATATTAGGTCATTAGAGACATCTGTCGTCTACACTAACTGAAATCATCTTTTAGCAGTAAGACCAACTATGGCAGCTCTCATTAATCATCCACTTCATGTTACTACTGTATTTATTTTGTCTTTTCATTTTAACGATTGAGTTTAGAAGCCGTATCCTGTTCATTTTTCCCAAGAGCTTTAGGGACTTACTCTGTATTTCCATAGGGTTGTCAGACTGTTGCTGCTAGTTAACTGCACATTAAGTGATAATTGGTGCAATTATAAATTTTTGCCCTCCATTAAACATCAATAATAATCACTTAACACCATCATGGGACACTGTGCTATACCAGAAACTGAAGTGTCTGCAGTGTGTACCTACAACTGTGTCTTTGTGGCCTGCATTTAATAACAACCCTGTAATAAAAAGGAGATATGATATTACAGATGAAACAATGCATGTAGCTATGTAGCTTTGCCTTTTTATTTTGTGTTTTTCTAATTATACGTAATTAACAAGCACAGGCAACTTGACATTAGCATTAAGAATTTCCAATGCAAATGAAAAAAGGTTTGATAGCATAAATTTAAAGGGGCTATATGTAAGTTCTCTCTGCCACTGCACATGGCTTCTTTCTGGAAGCAAGTGGTGGTGACTGACGCTTGAGAAGAGCTTCGGCCATTGTTGCATTTATATGAAAAGAGGTTGTAATATGTCCTCATTGTCAGAATCTGTATCATTTTATTGGCATTTCCTGTTTTATTTTGAAGTCTTGGTTCTGTTGTGTTGCTGTTTGCTTTACTTCCTGGTTTTTCCCTCCTGTGTTGATTGCTGTCTCCGCCCTAATGTCTTTCACCTGTCTGTTGTTTCCTGTGTATTTAAACCCCGCCTCATTTCCCATGTCTTTGCCAGATTGTCTTTGTTACCCTTGTGTTCAAGCTCTCTTGCGTTTAAGTCCTGATTGATTCCCTGTGTATGATCTGTTTTGGTATTTTTGTGACCCTTGATTCTGCCTGTTCCTGATCTGCCTTTTTGCCTGGTCTGACTGTCTCTTGGTATTTTGACCTCTGCTACGTTTCTTGGATTAAATATTTGGATTTCGGACATTGTATTTCTGCCTGACTCTCTCTGCACTTGGATCCACACATACCTGCCTTTACACTCATGGGACATTTTCATGGCAGATTGGAGGTTACAACTATCAGAAAGAGATGGGTCAGGGCTAGCTGAAGTTTGATGCTGAACTTACAATGTTTCTTCTAGACTGATGAGTAAACAGCTGTTAATGCTATTGATGGCTATGTAGCAATAGCAAAACTTATAAATAGCTGAAAGAAGAAGCAACACATTACTCTATAACAAATGAAAAATTGAATTCATAAAATAAAATGGGCCATTGCTCATTTCTTTACGCATAGGGGTTTCGCTGTTACAGGCTTATTTGGTCTGGAATGAACAGTAGCTTATCAAGGCTAATGTTAGCTCATATAAGAATATATTGCTGACTTAATGACTCCAGGTGTTCTTCTTCTGCTGTAACATTACATTTGTACATTAAGCATTATTCCCTAACTGTAAATTGTGTAGTCTCGCCTTAAAGCATCAGCTGTAAACATCAGATTTTGGTGTCAGTGTCTCAGAATCAAAATTTAGTGTAGGGTATCCCAGTGGCCTGTCAGTTTGTAATCGACTATTTGCACATTATCCCTTCTGATGTTTCCACCCAAGACTCACAAAAGAAGATATTCATTGATCCCAACTTAAATAAGGGGCATCTCCAGATGACTGAAAACAACTACATTTGGTTTTGGGTTTGGGTGATTTGTAAAAGGAGAGCAGACAGAGTAAGAGGTTTCAACAAAAAAAAAAAAAAAAAAAAAGAAAGATTAGATCTGGAAGATGAAGGTGTATTTTCTCTTTAACATCTATTTTTCCCTTGAGTGCATAACTAAACATTTAGTACTGGCTTCAGCACAACTGATGATGAGGATAACCTTCAAAGACTCTATTAAGAAATCAAGCCAAGACATTCCTCATGCCACAAGCTGGTTGTGTTTGCCCTTGACTTAAGCAGACATTAGACCAATTTGTGCTATTTTCAGCATTACAAGCTCCTTCCTAATGTTGAATTAAAGAGTGAGTCAGGATGTACTTTATACGGGGGTAATGAGAAGCATTCCCCGACACTGTAGCTGACTGAAAGCCAGCAGACTGCTAACCGCACTCTGAATCTACACGTGATGTCATATATGGACAAATACAATGATCAGCCTCTCATGCTCGAACACTGCTCCTGCAGCATCTGAGCAGATGAAACATTTGGTCATTTGAGCCATTCAAGCACATAAACCACAATTACAATACACAGTAATCCTGCATAATAGCGATAACAGGAGAAGATATTAGATTTTACTGCCTGTGACTTTCGGGCCATGTGCAATGCGGCGAGACAGCTCTCAGACGCCGGAGCTCACGGCATAGGGTGCAAACTCCTTATCTTTGTCACACAATTCGAGCGCAATGAGGTGCTGACATTTCTGCAAAACCTATAATTGCATGGTTTTCATGCTGGTCACTTTAACAGAAAGATCACATGTCAGTTGATCCAGTTAGTCTGTCGTGCTTCATCCAAGTTTCCTGTTATTACAGTACTGCATCTCAGATTTTCTAGACTTTTCAGAAAGGAGGCATGATCGCTGTAGTAATGTTGGATGATGAACCCAAACTGTGTAACAAGATGAAAGAGTCAAACGGTCAAAGAAGAATCAGGCTCAGACCAACAACACAGCAAGTTGTGTTCTTTGTTCAGCTGAGTAACCTCTGTGGCCACCGTGACCATTAAACCCTGAATCTGAGCTACAACTGCATGTTGCTGAGTGGCATTTTTGTGGTTGTGGTTAATGGGCAGACAGTACTCTGAGAAAAAAAAAAAGAAAAAAAGAAAGAGAATTGGTCATGCTTCTCATTCTGTGTCGGAGCCAAAACACAAGAGATTCCTCCATCCTAGGTGCAGTGACTCTCATTGTTAACCACGGCTGTAATGGTCTGTAATTACATTCGTGACAGATTTTCCCATTGTTAAAATGTTCAAACTGAAGAAATGACTGTCTGGAAAGACTCAGAACAAAATAATGCTTGTAACCCAGGGCAAAAATGTGCTAATTCTTCAAAAAAAATATGAGTCATACATTCATTTCTATTCACATTGAGAATAAAACTATTTAGTTTAACTTTCCTGACTCATTTCAAGCTACTCCCGAGTTTCTCAATGTTGTTTGAAAAACTAAACCATAGTTGTAGTAGTTATATAATAATGTTAATGATTTATCATTTATGAGGTGATCTTGATTCAGTCGAGGGGCAATCTAATTCTGCGTTCACTCTCAAGCTGTGTGAACTAAAACAATTTGTCAGAAGGATTTTATTAGTCAAACCTGATACTATTTATGGTCGGCATTTATTTAGTAATAGCCATTCAATATATTTGCATTGGCGGAGTTTGCCTTTTCCCTGTGTAATTAAATTACATAACTCACATACAGTCCACAAAAAATGATGCATGTGGGTCCTGGACGTGATACAGGAGACAAGAAGTGGTAATGGTGTAATTCAGATGGTGTTCAGTATTACCATGTTGGATGACACTGTTGACTTGTCTTCTTCAGTCTTCATTTCTAAAGCAATGACACAATAACACATTGCCTGCAGGCCAACACATAAGCAGACATAGCATATTACACAATGAATAAGAATCACAGTATTCACTCATTCAGAATCACAATGATCAAGATAACAGAGCTTTGTTATCTCAGGATAACGGGACAATTATTATGTCATGGAGCTTTAGAATAATTACCCCGTTTTTCTCAAGAAAACAAAGCTTTGGCCAGTATGGCCTTTCTTTGCCTCTGTAATATCAGACATGAAGCAACATAAAGATTTTTTTTTTCTGACATTATAATTGTAAGTCAAATATTCATTTTATTTTAGCTCAGATTTTGGTCTGCACCATCTCCTGAGGGAGATATCTGACTCTTCAGCCGTAAACGTGACACCAAAACAGTAAAACTGCTGACTGTAAAACCAAAAAAGCTGAAGGACGCTGAAGTGCTCGGTAAAGCTGAGAGGAACTGCAGAGTCCTGTGATAATCATCCATGCGTTCATCCCTATGAGCAACTTCCTTTCACATTTCATGTCGTCATTTGATCCATTGTTAATATAAAAACTTTGCTTTAGAGACATTTACAGTTTTGCGATAATTAAACTGTGTGGTTATAATAAACATATAATATCCAAAATACACATCATGGAGACAGTTTAATGGATTCTGGTCTCATGAACTACATTTGTCATAAACTCAGATAACCTCAGTCTTCATGCTGACAGAATAACGGTTTTACAAGACTCTAATTATATGGTGGGAAGTTACAGGTGCTGTCTGTTTTATTGAGGGAACTAAAACATACAAGCATAGAGTTGAACCTTGGATCAAAGAAAAATTATTACTATCTTGTCTGAAGGAGGTCCTTCCTTCCTCGTCCTCCCCTTAAAGTATTTAAGAGCGCCAGATCTTCTTAGAGGAAAACCTCAATCCCCCGCCTGCGTCATTCTTCAAAAGAGGTTTAAAGTAATTAGGAAAAAATTCTGGTTGTGTCTTGCTTCTGTGTGCAGCCGCTGAATGATATTGGCTTGGAAGAAGATGATCTTTCACCCTCTGTTCACTGTTGCTTCAGCTAATTTGGGAAGGAGAATAGCAGGAACATTATGGTTTAAAACAAAAAAAAACATAATCCTGATTCTTGGCAGTGATGCTGGGAGTGTGGGTATTGTACCCCCATAGTTTATGGTGTAATGCTGGGGTGAGCCTTTTCATTTTCCATCAAAGAGAAACCCCAAATGTCCAAGGCCGTTGCATGAAACAGGAATTGGTTTGCATGTAATTACCCACAGGAAATTTAACAGTCTCTCTTCTTTTGCATCTCTGCCATTTTCTCAGACATTTGAGTACAGCATTAATCATCTACTGTACAGGTCAAACAGTACATGGAGGGATTTACCAATACAATTTATGACAGTATTAAAGCTAGACAAAACTGCTCTTTACTTTTTGTCAAGCTTCTGCCAAATAAACGTCTATATAGCCATTTATGCAGCAAAAAGTCCTGCATTCTTTGATATAAGTATCTGTGACAGAAATCGTATTATATAAACCAAACTTAAATTTGCCTAAAGCACACCTAAACAAAGCCAAAAGTTCTCTGCTACGTGTGTGTGTGTGTGTGTGTGTGTGTGTGTGTGTGTGTGTGTGTGTGTGTGTGTGTGTGTGTGTGTGTGTGTGTGTGTGTGTGATTCCCATATGAGAGTGATAGTTAAAGACACCAAAGGGAATAGAATGAACGAACACCGTTCTCCCCATGGTTCATTGGGTGCCATGCTTTACTGAAACTAAACCCAGAATGAATGATACAAGCCCACATGACATCATCATGTAAGATTGATGCCAAAGAAACATTCACTCTTTTGCTATTTCTGGTTTCCCAAAAAGGAGCTTTTACTGGAATGATTGTGGAAAATTACATAAGAGAACATCTTTAAGGGTTTCCAGCGATTCATAATTTTCTTCTGATGCATAATGTGATAGATGTTAATTACAAAGTGTCTATAAATGGCCGGTTAGGAGATGTTGAGGGTGGAAAGAGGGGACGAATGTTTTAAATATGTGCCTTGCAGGGATACATGCAAATTTGGGTCAAGAAAATGATTATTTTATTGAAGTAACGGGAAAACATGGTCAATTCCTGACTTCCCACCATCTAGGCTATTTTCAAATGCTAATCAAGCACTAGGCCATCTCAGCATTTTGATGTTATTTTGGTTTTACATTCAGGCTGACATGTGAGATGCAAAAGTGAACACAGCATCATTATATCAACTGAAAGATTGTCTGGCCTTTTTTTTTTTTTTTTACCTAAATAAAGAGCAAAAAGAAAGAACTCTCTGCTCCCAAACTCTGGAGCTTAAACTTTCATAGCAGATGGAAAATGTGAGTGGATGAAGAGCAAACAGTGGAAAAAGTTCCGGCTATGGTTTGAACATTTCTAATTGAAGCAGACACTGCCTGACTGCACAGACAAGGATCCCATTTTCTGTACATACTTCACAGCAGGCATGGCAGACTCTTGGGCCATGAATAAATAAATCAATAACAACTTAAAGGTGTAAAACTGTCGCAGAGTGCCAAGGCAGACTTTTCACGGCCACCCCGTTTAACAGAAAGCAGACTTTGTATTTGACAAAGAATCCTATGAAATGAAGTCCTAAATGA
Source organism: Seriola lalandi dorsalis (assembly GCF_002814215.2). NCBI lineage: Eukaryota > Metazoa > Chordata > Actinopteri > Carangiformes > Carangidae > Seriola > Seriola lalandi. The sequence goes on from NW_019524264.1 coordinate 538,968, forward strand.
AGAAGGTCCCTGTGAGAACACCTCTGTTATTCCTGTGGCCTGATGGGTCATTATCTGGCAAGCTGACAGACAAAATGGATTGTGGGTAGTGAGAAAACACTAAAGGATGACTCTCGTGTCTCTTCACAAGTCTTCCCTTCATTGCTTATTAGCCAGGTTTGTTTTTCCTAGCTTGAGCTTTCCTAACTCTCAGGTAAACTGCTGTTGCATCATCATCATAAGTCTTTCCGTCATTCGCAACTGAGTGTAAACCTTGTACTGTCTTCTCAAAAGTGCTCCATATTTATTTAAGGACTATTTTTGCTGCAGTATTTTAGCTATAAAACATAATAAGCATCAATTGGATTAACATGAAGAAGCTATGAAGACGTATTCAAATTCAGCCTTCTCACTCTGGCAGAGGAGATAGTGTGAACTGATTTAGGAGACAGCATTTCAGAACTCCCTGATTTCACTATTGATGCACTACAGTTACCTGATGTCAAAACCTGGAGAGGTTTCGGTCTCGCTTAACACTTTCCAAAAACACACACACTTCCAACAAAAACTACTGATCAATAAAGCAGCCCCACACTTGAAAGTGTCACACATTCATTTTTTTTTTATTTTTTTTGTTGCTCTGAGCGATTACAGATGCAGCACGTTAGACTCGTACAACCAGGCAGTGGCTAAAGCTAAAGCTGTAGGTAAGTTTGAAACACTTGAACATACAGATATTTTTGAACAACAGGCTTTTTTTCACAGAGAATAGTTTGAGTGGGAAAGGCACAGGTGTTACTAATAACCTTAACGATGGCTCTGTTCTGTTCAAGCGTCCCAGTAATCCATGGAATTAATTGTGCTTTTCCTCCTGTTACGTGTTAAAGTGTCTTCTGTGAAGAGAGGAGGCATGAAACGGTGTGAGATTTTCATGGTATCATAACTATCATAATACAAATATCATCACAGTATCACAGTATATCAGTGGAGGAAGTATTTAAATGTGTTTACAAGTAAAAGACCTGCATTGAAAATGTTAAATAAGTAATGTAAGTAATATCATGAAAATCTTCTTTACTTTTTTGTACTTATTCATTATTGATTAATCTGAAAATAGTTAGAAATACTGTTAGAAGTTCTCTAAATGTTTATCAAAATAGTTGCCAGTTTACTGTAGGTGCACAACAGTGCAGGCCGGCTGAACTAGTCTGTGAAGACAAAACTGCACACGTGAAACGTTTTTTAAATTTTTTTATTTTGATGCGTGTTCACCTCTATCAACTAAAGAAACACTGTGTGCTTTTGTCCTACACATACTGTACAGAATCATATTTCTTCATGAAAGGGTGGTTTTAGTGTTTTCCTGTAACCGTAGTAACTCACTCACACACCTGCCTGAGAGGAGAGGGAGAGACGCTGCTGCCAGAAGAACCTCTGACTCCTCTGAGCAGCATGTGGCTGACTTTATCAGTTATTTTAGGATTTGTTTTTCATGCTCCCCTGCACCTATACTGGAGAATTTTGTATGATGATAGACCCAGGCGCTTGGGCACTGTGGCAAATGCCAAAAATACATAATACACAAGTAGCCACTTGACTATACTCAATAAAACTGCAAATGTGGGAACTGGGATGGGCCCATAGAATAGACATTTTGTGTAAATTTGTAGTTTACTGTAGTGTAGTGTTCTTTTTAATTTCAACGTTTTGCACGTGTACATACATGTCAGAGCTGAGACTGTGAGGTTTTGGGACAGTCCTGGTCAAGAGAGCTGGCAGTCTGGATGAGAGACAAGACCTTATGTGTAACTAATCTCACTCTCTCTCTCTTTCCACACACAGATACAAACACACACACACACAGGCTGACTGGACTTTCCCAGTTGCTGGTCGCTTGGAGGCAGCACTGTTCCTCTAACAAGCAGCGTCTCAGTGGCTGTCATCATAAACTTGGCCTTAGTGGCCCAAACTGTGTGGCTGACAGCCAGAGGATCTCACACTCTGGTGGAAGTCGGCCTGCTGACTCATGGCAGAAGGACACTGCAGCGAACTCTCACTCCCTTGACTCTGAGAAAAACCAACCAAGGGGTCTCTCTACATCCATGTTAGCATCCAAAGAAAGCAGCTGCACAAATTAATAATAAACTACTCCTGAGGTTAAGGTTGCCTGGAAGGTGGATTGCACCCAAGGACCCGACTTTTGGTCATTTCCAGCTTGCACTGTGTAAATACTCACAGTCCTAAGAGATCAGTGTGAGTCATAATCAATTGACTTACTTTTTTTGTTGTAGTTTTTGCTGTTTAACATCAATATGTGCTACTCAAATAATTTTAGGAGAAAATTATCCATAACACACTGTCAAATTACTGCCATATAACTGCCATAAATCTTGGCAATACAGAAAAATTTAAACATTTGTTATCAATTCTCTGTCCATCAGATTAATAGTGGCCTCAGTCTAATTATGGTATATTAGGAATACTGTGAGAAATGTTTTCATGAACTTGAGAACTACATGTTTGGGTTGATGTGTGTTTATATACACCTAGAAAAGTTGATAGTCCCGCTGAGACAGAGATGGCATCTGGTTCAGATTGGAGGAAGACGCGTTCTTCTGCAGATCACTGTTGGCCAACGGATCACTACATTTATGAAATGTCTTTTAGCACAGTATTTCACATCAAACTGCATTGTTTCATTGTTTAAAATGGACAGTGGGCAGGTGCTGATGATGGTCTGCCAAAGTAAGACAGCCATTATTCAAACAAGAGGTGAAGGGTTATAAATAAGACAACAAAAGACAGTTTCAAAGGAAGACATTCTCATTCTCTCAGTCTTTATAAGGGTATGATGTCTCTCTATGATGATAAAAAAAAGTGCTATGGGAACGTAGGAACATTTTTATCATGATAAGTTTTTAATCTTTTGACAGGAAAATTGAATTACCTTGTCCTGAAGCAGAGCATGTGTGCAGGTGTTCTTGGAAAATAATGACGGGGTGGTTACCTTAGAGGAATCCCCAAGATAAGCCTGGAACTACCTTCAAATCACGCAAGAGTTATTGTCGACATCCCTCATCAGTCTGGGAGAAAAGCGATTATTATCTGACTGCACGGAGACCTCAGTGAATGAAGCCAGAGGGGAGAAGGAAATGCTGTACACTTCAACAACACTCTTTCCAATCTAATCCAAGCTGTTGTGCACAGTAAACCCTTGTGGAGAGGGGGGAACTAAGAAACAAAACTAAAGACATCTGCTGAAACCTGGCTGGACCTTCAGTAACGTCAATGAAATACTACAACTAGCATTGGGTAATGGAGAACACATGGGCAGGGATGTGTTTTCATAGATAGGTGAAGTAAATATGACAGTGGATCCAGTACATGAATGATGAATGGGAGGGACAGCCATGTATTTAGCGCTGTGCAGCCTGTCTGTGATGTGACCAGGACCAGAGCTCCAGCTGAAGGCTCAATCTGTAATGTTCTGGCTGTCACCGAAACAACCAAAGCCCAAATCTGAGTCATGTTAGCCAAAGCAGAAATATTCCATCACACACCCTTGTTTAATGTAATTGCTGTTATTTTCACACTGGCAGCTCCTTTAACACCGAGCCTGTAAATAAAAATCTACAGCCCACAGTCTGGATATTTGCTGGTTTCGTACTGTCAACCTGACACTACAGAACGCATACTGAACTTTTTCACTTTCTGTCTGAGAGTGAGCTGAGAAAATTGATGCTTCACTTTGCAGGTATTGGTACGCACCACGTACCTCTTTCCAGTAGGCCTACATAAACTAACAATCTCCTTCCTGTAGCATCATGTCCTTGCTGCATTCACTTGCTGCTCAGATGGTCCCATTTTCTGAGCTGAGATGGCATTCTTTCAACTTTGGTGTGTTCATGTGCATTAAGTCGGAATGTGAAAACAACATGGAAGCTGCGGAGAAGATGTGCCATATTTCATTGCTCAGTGTAACCACGCATTGACTTGAATTTGTTTCAGGTGTCATCAGGGTTACTGCTAACAAAGAACTTTTCTAACTAATCTAGGTCACTCTGCATGGATAGCGGTTACAACCTAATACCATATTACAAATTAAATGTTAGCAAAAAATTGATATGCAATATATGAATTTGTAGACTCAATCGAAAGCTTCTCACCATCAACCAAACATTTACCCTCATCTGCCATATGTCTGCATATATGACGTCAACTCGGCAAGTTGTGTACTTTCAAAGTTGTTGTTCCAACTTTAGATTATTCACATGAATTTTCCCAGTTGGAAACTAATTTTTCCGATTATCCCGACACCACATGAATGCAGGGTTCGTGTACAGACATTAGAGTAATATCAAGCTTTTCCTCTATTTCTCAGCAAGAAAGATATAATTGTTCAATTATTTAAAATAAATGCATCTAGAATACATATAACATGAATTTGGTTTACAGTAAGACTGTAGCAGAAGAAACTGGACTGTAATTAAAGCATTACAGCTTCAAGTTCCTTATTACTTTTTCATGTCTTTGGCTGCCTGTAGGCTCATGAGAACAATACAGCAGAGGGTGGTAGCTGCATATTAAATCACGCTGCCTACTAGTAGCAGCTAAACAGTCCTACAAAACCACAAAATAAGCTCTGTGGAGGAGGAAGGTCAGACCCATGAAAGTGCTCAGTTCTACTCACGGAGCACAGCCTCTTGCTGTTAAAAGAAACATGAAGACATTGCTACAAAAATAATCAGGGGCTAATTTTTTCCCCCCCACAGTTTTCTGATTGTTGGACGAGTCAAACTGGAGAGAAACAAGAAAGATTTGAAGGACACATGATACACTGGCTCAGAGCCATATTTAACATGGTGCACACTTTAAACCTCAAAGTCACCGGGAGAAGGTAAATGAGTGAGGATCAGTTTCAGTGGGCAAGTTGTGTAACAAGCCTGTGAGATGGAATCTCAATAAAGAGAGCCCAGAAGGAAGCGTTAAACCCATAAGCTAAACAAAAAGAAAATAGACGGCCTGCAGACAAGAAAATCATCTCCACTGTTGGGAGTCTCTGGTGTCTCCTGTCTGTAACTAAATTCTGTCTGACCAGAGGAAAGGTTTGGCCCTTTAAGCTCCAGAAGTATGAAGACATAGTCAAGATCTATACAGAAAGCAATGAATAAGCCCAATGAACCCAAACAAACCCTAAACTACACTACAGTTAGGCCCAAAGTAAGCTATACAAAGCTAGACAAAGTGAAAATAGATGAATACTGACAGAACAATTGGAGAGCCTGAGGGATGTAGAGATGGAAGACCATCACGTTATCATCTTACCTGCCACTTGGCACCAGCGAGTGAAGATCTGCTGGAGAGACTGGAGATAAGTATTTCTAATATATACTTAGATTATGCTTGATGTGATAATTACATGAACTGTCTATATGTCACATCATGGCCACCTACACACTGGACACTATGGTGTTCCAAAAAACTCAGACAAATTGACCGTGCAGCAGGGCAGTAAGACAACCTTGAGGGTGACACTTTCTGACTTACCTACCTTTTCCGTTGCTGTCAGCTTATAGTCCATTTTGTTTCTACAAAAAAACATAAATCTTTAAAATTGGATTACAAATATATAGTTTAACTTTTTCATAAGGCTCAGTAATTTCTTAACTCAGCGCGGTAGTGTAGGTTTTTTTTTCTTTTTTTTTTTTAGCAAAAACTGCAGAAATAAAAACGTGCATTTGATGGGGGCTATTTTCAGCTGTGAGCTAATACATATTTGGGTGCTCTGAATGTTTACTGCAGCTAGGGGATGTATGTGGGATTGAGTCAACATACTGTAGACTACAATTCCCATGTTCATGGTAATGAAGGAAAATACCACTAAGTAGAAAGTTGTGGCTCATTCATGTGGTTTCAGCAGTTTTTAGACAACAATCAGGCTTTGCCTGCACAGGCAATACTTTTTTGTAGAGTCAGTTCAGCTTTTGGTTTTGTGCTTTTCATTACATTTTTTGACTATATGCAAAAAGTAGAATAATGCCATTTAAGTCCATATAAAATCAAATCAAGGTTCAACCACAGTTTCCTGTCTTTAAATAAGTTAAAGCTGAGTAAACATTTACTAAAAGCACAGTGCAATGGTCACGTGGATCCACTCTCTATGCAGATTTTCAAAGTCCAAGTCATTTGCCTTACAGCATAATATTTTCTTGAGTGGTGCCATTTGAATACATTTGAGGGCAAAACCAGAGCCACCAAACCACCAAAATAGCCTCTTAATCACCAGTCAGCTGACATCTGGGTCTGAGGATTAGTCCCAAATTACAAACTTCATCAGACATCAAAACTTCCATTCATGATTCATTCTAAAAGCATCATGAGATCACACAATGATTTGACTATTTTATTCAGCAGCAGTGCAAAAAAGTTTAACAGAAAATTTGATTAACCTTGGCACAAATGGTCAAACTGCCAGTTAAAATGACATGAGGCTCTCAGCCTTAATCAGTTTAAAGCAGTGATTGAGTTTCCATTAGATTACTAGGTGGCGTTTTTCCCAGAATCATGCAAAAATGTCAGCATGTGATTTACAAAAAAAATTAAGCACCGCGCATAACATTGTGAGACAAAGTGAAGAGAAACATCAGGCTGCCACTGGCTTTGTCCTAATAAATCATAAAAAGACAAAATGTTAGTTTAATAATGAACTACAGCAGGAACTTATTTATCAGACTGATTTTGATTAATCTTTATTTTTTTATTTCCATAACTGAAGGTTATTTTAATAGATTTACATTTCTACATCTGGTGTGTGCCTCTCTAGAACGGGGTTGTCTGTCCACACTGTAAAACCATGAGAAGAAAAGACCCTTGTTGATCAGTTGAAGATTTATTAGACCATTATAGAATAATGATTAATCTTGTTTCAGAAAGTCCTGGTCCTAATTGCAGTAGTTAGACTAAATTACAGGGATATCATGCTGTGTTTTGGCATTACTGACTTCATACTGTAAGAAGACAAGCAAAGACCATCATGAATCAGACTTGTTTTGACTGGGGTCAAACCCAACACTATTGGATGACAATGAATACGTATCGGTAGGATTTGCTAATTGACCGTTCGCTAAATGCGGATTTCTCTACATGATGCCATACTTGGCAGTGTATGAAAGGTGGTGTCTTTTCTAAGCCGGTCCAAAACCAAAAATAGAGGAGCAAAAGTGTAAGGAATAAATTAAACACTGTGTTTCGCTGCTCTACTGTAAACTGCAAACAGTATCCAAAGTATCTGAATTCTGAATGTGTAAATTTATCCACCCGTACCCTCACAAATTCCATAATAGAGACAAAAACAGCAGTGTCCATGGCATGTCTGCTAAGTGTGTCTCTGCAGCTGACAGTGATGAGCTGTTAGCTGCTGTGCAAACTGGTAAAGTGGATCCGCCATGTCTCATCACCAGGTTCATGCTGCAAAGTGTCAGAGCCTCTGTGTTAGACGTTTCAGTTGGTGATTGTATGTTTTTAAAATATTTAACTTATTATATATAAATATAACTTATTTCAGGGTTGCAATCAAGGGGCATAAATTATCCAGTTGATATGTCTACATCATGATCGGAGCTGGAAATAAATACCTGTGACTACTACAGAGTCGTTCAATGCAGGAGTGAATGCTTATTGTTTGAGATAAGTTTAGCTTAATGAGTTAGCTAGCCACAGCTAGCAACAGTTGTCAGCCAGCAAAATCCCCAGCTTGAAAAGCCTTTTGTCTTCTTCTCTGTCAAATCAAGGAGCCATTGTTTCAAAATTTCAAGTGATAATTCAGCTACCGTTATGCATTGTAACGTGCATTATGCATAATGCAAGAACAAAAAGCTTATAGAAACAATAACTAAGGGGGGCAGGGCTAAGAGAACAATCAGTTACATGCTACTACTATATAGCCTACTACTTGCATACTAGCACACTTTTCACAACTTTTTTCATTAATGCACTCAAATTAATAACAATAATATGGAAAAGAATAGATGTTTATACGTTGCCATACAGTGTGAAAATATTGGTTGGATTTCACCACTGCAAAATATACATAGCATGTGGGTTTGACATTCAAACTCATGTGCTGAAACAATCTTTAAATTCAAAACAGGACCTATTGGTGCCATTTGACATTATGTGGTGAGTGCATATGTTTCTTGAGGGAAACAGAATGGGGGTGGAAGTGGGAAGACCACAACTCCTCCAGTTGTCATCCGGTTCGTCTGTAACAGCACAGCAATGAACAGCAGACAGTGATCGCCTGTGAAATCCATCACTGATAGGAACAGGATTATAAAACTTCCACTATCATCCGCTTGGAATGTCCCTCCCACACAGATGAAGACCATCAGGCCTCATAAGACCTCCTTCACCCCTCCCCCTCATCATTTAAAGTCTGAGAAAGAAATTACTCATGTCATCCTCTGGGGAGAGTTCAAAAGAGGAAACACAATGATTAATGTTATAAATTTAGGTGTTTTATCCATGATAACGAAACACAGATAAACTTCTTTCAGAGGCGTAAATGCAAGCTCTTGTGGCCGCACTTCATCATGGTGGCAACTATAAAGGGTGGAAACACCAAGTCAAGGCACTGAGTCATGATGTTGTTCTGTAAACTTAAACTAACAGTCCTGTAAACTGCATACTGTAACCTTAAACTAACATGTTCCACCGAGACGTTCAACAGTGACTTCAGTGTGAAGCTGTAAAATGCCTCCAAATGACCAGCGAGGGACACAAGGAACGGCTGCTGCGTCTGTAGTTTTGTTCTGCTGGCTGTTCTCTACCTGTTAACTGCAGCAGTGTGGTTGGAATAAGGCCTGAGTTGTCTTATAGAAAAAAAATATGAAGCCTTAGTTCAAGTGCTCTGGTCATTTCTGTGGGCTGCTGCTTTCCCTTTGTAAGATAGACTGTGGACTTCACTGTTAAATTAAGATCAAATTTCTCATACAAACAAACATGAAAACCTGTGCAGTATAACTGAAAAAAAAAATATTCTAACCCTAACCCTTCTACCCTTGAATTTCCCCTAAGTCTAAGGATGACGATGTTGGCAGGTAAAATGATCCATCCAGCACTTGCTGTAGCCTAAATCAATTCTAATGATTTAGAGACCTTCTGAAAAAGTTTTTTTTCTTCTGTTTTTAATACCACCACAGTGTAGTTTCAGCTTCCCTCGACCGATGCGACAAAAATTAATAGCCTGAAATTTACTGCAGGTTTTGTGTTCCCCGAAGGAGAAATCCTTGTTTTGATGACCACATGACCTTCCCTCTAGCACAAACTATCCATCCATAGATTTTATGGCTGCAGGCTAAACATGGATAGCCCATACATCCTTCTCTACATCTATCTACGTCCTCCAGCTCTTCCTGGGGTGTCCCAATGCATTCCCAGATCACATGGGTTAAGGAATCCCTCTGTTGTGTTCTGGGTCTACTCTGGGGTCCTAGGGTTAAAGGGGCATAGTATTCAGAAGCCCAAACCACCTGGACTATTTGTCAAGAAGGAACAGTGACTCTGTTCTAAATGTGTGAATGCTTTTTATAAGGAAGCCTAACCACCCTACAATGGGAACTCATCCCATCCATTTGTATATGCAGTCTCATTCTCTTGGTTATTAACCAAAGCTCAAGACCCCTGATCTTGTCTTCCATCTTACCTTCACTTGTGAGCAACAATCAAAGACATGCTCTATGTAATACTATACTTGGGGAACCACCATCAGGCCAAGAAGATAGATTGCCATGAAATTTCGTGAGCAAATTTATGGCTCTCAGAAGATGAACCCTTTCCATTTTGGACACCCCATGTAGTTTCGGCTTTAGTTCCAAGACATTAGAAAGTACTGGAGTTGATTTCCATTACATTTGCTGTGGGTTTTCATGATCCCCAGAGGATGGATTTTAATGTTTTTTTGCTCTCGAGCCAAAATGCAGTGATATTTGTCAGTCATTCGCAGAGGGCGATAAACTCTTGATGGTTTAATGACTCTATGTCCTTTCCTCAGGCAAACGTTCTTTCTCTTTATTTTTTAGGTGCATGATTAAAAAGGTTGACTAAAGTAGTGCAACTTGTACCAGTGTATCAACAGCTGACCCAAAATCATAAAAATTCAGTTACCTGCCAGAAATCAATGTATGCTGAAATTTTAGTTCGGTCATGATATATCCCTTTTCATCCCTTTTCAGATCAATGAATGACTTCATGTTTGTAAAGACATGGTTTTTAGTGTCATATTAAAATGTGGAAATCCTAATTCAGTGTGGGAGGTATTTTTCCTGTAATTAGATGAACATTCAAGCAGCTTTTTACCATTATCTCTTAACTCAAAATACAAATGTATTCTTTATGCTAATTTCCTCTCAGTGAAGGGAATGAATGAAAACACAACCCATGCTTGCACATATTTTCTCTCATTTTCCTCAGTCTTTCCCCGAACAGCAGGCTCTTTTCCTCCTCTCACTGACATTCACAGACACCTCTGGGAGCTGAGTCACGGAGACTCTTTCTCCGTCGGGGGGTTCACAGGTCACCATGATGGCTGCTCTGCCAGCTGCTGTAGCCTGGGGGGGGGAAACTGGAGAGGATTTTCTCAAAGTTTCTCTGTAAGGAAAGAGTGACACAGCACTATGCTGACCCTCAGCCTTTTCCTAACAGCCCTCTTGGGAGCTAGGCACTAACTGTCCAAGCCCACACAGACAGGCCTCCACACTATCACCCACACAAATGTCTGAATGAACTCAGTGTCAGGATGTCCAACTTTATTTAAGCTATTCTGATATGTAACTGAGCTAGCACAGAGTTTTTTTAGGGTTTCCACGAGGTCACCTATTATTTAATGATAATGTTCTTTGATTAATTTTGTTCGGAAAGAGTGGGACTTTCCAAGCAACCCCAAGATAAATCTAAGAGTGATTAAAGGAATAAAGGTTAAAAAGAAATCAGCTACAGAAAATCTTTTTACTTTTCTCATTACTTAACCTCTTGCCAAACCACAACCCACAGTTTTTACAGTCTGATTTTTGTAAAGATAGATGAGATATATATTGATTAATGTGCTTTAAGGCCTGATCTCAGCAGGATTTTAAACAGTGAGCTGATCAGGTCAATCCCGTTGGAATGAATTGAAAATGGATCCACTTGAGACACAATGAATCCTGTGTGAAGCTCCAGCATCAAGTTCAAATTCGTTGAAATTTGCGCCTTTACCCAATAGAAAGCCATCTTGTGTCACATCCAGCTCCCGCTCCTATCGTGTCTGCCTGTCTCTGTGATTACCTGCCCTGCCTCACCTGAGTTAATTACCCAACCAGTTCCACCTGTGCCCCTTTGTTTTCCTGGGTATAAGTACTCTCCTTTCCCTGACTACCTTGCCAGATCGCCTTTACACCCATGTGAGTGGTCCAGCCAGTCCCCTTGTGTTTCTCTGTGAGTGTTTGACCCAGTTTTCTGGACCCAGCTGCCTGTGTTTTTGACTTTGAGTTTCACCTGATGTTGTTTGGATACCTCTCCCTGTGAGTTCTTGACCTTGAGTTCTTTGACCAAGCTTCAGTTTTGTGACACAGATTTTTGGACAATGGATTAGATATCTCTGCCTGCTCTTAACAATAAACTGTTGAACTTCAGTTCACAGACCAGCTCTGCAAGTCCTCACCTATTTCCTGTGTAGGACTGGATGTCACTCTGTGTTGTGACCTCTGCTTTAGAGAAGTTGATGGGCAGATTTTGTAAACTGCTGGCTGTAGCTTTGCAAACAGACATGAGTGGTATAGCTCTACCTCTGGGCAAGAAAGTAATAAGCACTTCCAAAAATGTCAAACCTATCAATTTAAAATAAGAGAAATCCTGGATACTTTCACCTTGTCAGCTATCTAATAATCATTAAAATGAGATAAATCTGAGGAGGAAAAATCCCTGCTCACAACCCATGACCTCATCATAAGGTGATATCCTGTGATGAGGGATCATAAGTGCTTCATTTCAAAGCCAAAAAGATTGAGAAATATAGATTTAGATGAGACTATTAGCAGCAAGGCTTGTGATTTTGGCCTGTCAAAATCACATACATCTGTCATGATGATTCATTCCAGTGTGCCTATCTCTGTGGAACACCTACTGAGATGTCTGGTCATCATTAAGTGCTTGTTTATAGTCCCAAATGGTACCAAGTCACGTGGCTGTATCCTGTCCCCAGTGTGTTCTCCATGCTACCGTTAACTGCATTTCATCTTATCTTACTTTCAACAACTGACTGCATGAATACACGTGCCCTGTTCCAGTCCCCTTCAGAGAAGACGTTTATTGTGGCACAAACTTTGGAAATGACAGTGCTCACTTCTCCCATGAAATCAGGCTTTTCTTTATTTACAAATGGTTGCAACTTAATTAATACAAGATGACACGGATGACATTTTCCCAGTATGTTTGTCACACTTCGTGTTTGACTCATGCACGATCATGCTGACAAGCAGCTGCACTGGGGGATGTCTGATATCTTTAGTGAGAACTGCTAACTGGTGGTACTGTGTGCTGCCACAAGAACCATGATTTCTGCATCATTTGGCTTGTAATGCTATAAAACCTCACTGGGCTGAAAGCACTGGAAAATAAGGCTGAAGTAAGTGAGCTCTAATGGAAGCAGATGGACCGTGTCAAAAATGGAGATGACTTATTCCAGTGAAATATCTCACAGCTGCGTGGGAGCATTTAAACGGCCTCCAAAAGGGAAGACTAAACATGTAAACTGATCAACAAGAGGAGGCGGAAATGTGTAGGAGAATGCTGAATTAATCAGGTGATAGACAGGTTCATCCTCACCTACACTCTTGGATGAATTTAAGATATAAAAGGATGTTGATTTTCATGTTGCCTGACTGCAACATCCAAATACTATCACTATCCTGTGTTCACAAAGCTCCCCTGGATGAGTTTCACCTTATCAGCCCTGTAGTCACAACTACAAAGCATCTGAGACTACCCTCGTCCCTCGATAAATACACCATCACAGCTCACTCTGCTGAAAGGTCAGAGGTTTCATAAACATCGGTGCAGACTTTTGTGGGACAGGCAAGGGAATCAAAACACATTTTGGCCTCAAATTGGTGATCTCCACAGCTGTGCGCTCCATGAACTGCTTCCTGCAGATTTTTATTAAATCAAACCATGTTTTTGATGCTATTTATGCTCTGCATTCAGCAACAGCCATTCACTACATTTAAATCCTATAATTATCTCTGTATATAGTGTGTTTACTGTTAGTGACAGAGGGAGCCATAGCCATGCTGGATTCAGATTGTCTACCTATGCATGAGGCATTCATAGGAAACAATCTAGCATTAGTGTTTTCAATTTCACTTCATTAATATCATTGTTTACTGTTCACTTTCCCACAGCCATATCAGAGCTGTATTAAGTTATTGCTAATGCAAACACAAGATGTCCTGCTACTGCTGGTTCACATTCAGAGCAACTGAAGAAACACAGGGTGGTTTTTATTGTGAAGTAGCTGCAGGAAACACAGTGAATCTGTCACTGCAGTTAGCGCTAACCCGTGATTGGTCGTTAAAAAGTATCCAAAACAATATAACAGTTATTTTCAGCATTTTTTTTGGGTCAGCGGATCATTTTCAATCTTTGTGAGGAAGAGTCATCGGCTTATCAGCGAGGTTACCAGCTCCTTACCTTGTCCTTGCTGCTGTGTGGAAAACTACTTGCAGCAGAAAATCAGATCACGGGTAGGATTATTCTTGGCGTACTCCTTTTATTAAAACAACGTGAGTTTGTTTTGCAGCCCTGTAAACACATACATCTGTTGTTTTCCTGACAAAGAAGCTGCTCAGTGACTTTTTGTCGTAGTATTAAACCGCACATGCTGTTATCACCAGTTACCATGAGTGCTGCCAAATCAACCAGGACTAAAATAAAACCATGCAGATCAATTCTTGGCCTCGAATTTTGAAGTGTTTTCAAAGTTTCCCTTTCAGAGTTACATGTGTCTTAGATTATATGATACTATAGACAACAGTAATAGGGTCGCTGGAAGGGATCAGGAGTGATTTTTATCTATAAAACACACTGCATAGTTCTCTGTTGTTTCCTGTTTGAAGGACATTTTGGTGACAGGTAACAGGGCAAACAAGGACATGGGTTTTTAAGAGGAATAATTCACAACCAAGGCTTTTTTTTTTTTACAAGGTCAGCTGGAGAACTGTTGGCTTGCTTCTTCTCATATCCAAAGGGGAGTGCTGCTCTGCTGTTGCTTTTGGCATCTCAGTCAGTGGAAACCTACTGTCTGCATGCTGACTGAATATTTGCCCTTTGAGGAATCAACCCCCCTTCAAGTTCAAAAGGCCTGCTTCATTCCTTCCCCAGGTTTTGGTTGGCAAGCTAAGAATCAAAGCCACTCCTTTCTAATGGGTGGCTGCTTTGAGTAAAGCAATTCATATAAGTTTGTGTCTGGTTCCCTCTGTGCAGTACCATGTTGAAGCCGAGATGAGATTTCGTACGATATAATATGATAGTATCATTCACGGGAGGGGGCGTAGCTTACTGTAAATTGATTTTTATTATGTTTTTGATAGGATTCCACATAATATCCATAATAATAAATTATTCTACTGCATTTTACTGGAAAGTTGGAGAGTCACATAAACGCGAAACGCTCTTTCAGAGTCTTGTCCACCTTGCCAAAAGTACAATTCAGAGGGGAAATTTTTCGAATATAAAAAAAGAAATCAGAACAGAAGATTGGCTTGGTGCAAAGGCCATCTAATAAAGAGCTTTATTATGATTACTGGTCTTCAAGAACTCACACTCTCATTATCCCATGAGTGTCCTTGAGTAAAACTTTGGGTTCCTTGTTCTCTTATTCACTTTGCCTTCTTGCCAAGAGTTGGGTGAGAAGGTTGACACCACTCTAACATCTGAATGAAAAAAGTTGAACTATTCCTTTTTAATGAGGCATCTCGAACCAGATTGTCCACAATGCAAATGATAAATGCTTTGGTGTTGACACGTTAGAGCAATATATATTTATATTTGCCTCCCCTTCAGGAGGATGTTTCATGACTGGGTTCTCTTCTCCATGTAAGGTTTGCATCGTAACGATTAATGTACTGTACAGCAGGTTACAGTATGAGCAGAGCTATAACATGTTTTCATGAAAATATGAAAACTTTCCACGTTTCTACGTTCCACTGCATGTGATCTCCATCATTTCAACTGTCCTCCCACCACTTCTCATGCTAGTGCTTTCATAGCGCTCCTAAAAGTCCAAATAAAATTTTACTTTGCAGCCACTTATGATGACTTTTCAGTAAAAGGCTGATTTGTCTCATGTACTGCCCAGAGCTCATGCATAGTGTCATTCTCTTGTGGCCTTAAATTCTTATAAAATGCTATGCAAGAATTCACAGTAAATCACCCTGCCCGATTAACAATATGTAATGAATTGTAAATTATTAAACAAAGATACAAGAAAAATGTTCTTTAAACTTTTACTTATATAGGCAGCTCTTTAGTAAATCAAAAACAGGTGAATTGCAGAGGTTGAGTTTTGCTTTCTTTGAACCTCAGGCGGCATTTTAATGTGCCAATGCTGATATCACGTCACACGGCTGATATGAATCTGCAGCAGTTTAGAGAGGCTGAGAATCCCTGACTTTCTATAACAGTACATCAAAGAATAACAAGCAAAACATGAGCTGACGTAATTTAATGTTCAATCATCCTGTTCCACATTCATGTCATTTATTGACCATATGGTAAGAGTCTGACATTGTTCTCACGCCTGGCTTCTTGACTGGTGACCAACTTTATCTTCCATTTGCAAAATGTATTAATACTGTTCTCATATCAGCAGCCAGTTAGCTTAGCTTAGCATTAAGACTGGAAACAGAGGGAAACAACTAGCCTAGCCCTGTCAGCACCTCTAATGCTAATTGTTACCAGTTATGACGAAACACATAAAACCACTTTTTATTTTTGTACAGATTAAACAAATGAGATACACCATGGTACTTAATGACCTTTTAGAGGTGCTGATAGGTGGATTTTGTTACCTTTGTACTCAGCTAAGCTAGCAGTTTTATAACAAGCCAAAAATTTCACATTTACATTAAGACTAGCTATACGTTACCCCTTTTTCCAGTTGTTATGCTAAGCTAAGCTAACCGTCTGCTAGCTTTATTGTACAGACATGACAGTGGTATTGATTTTCTAATCTAACTCTCAGGAGGAAAACACATAATGTTCACTTTTCCTTAAAGTCTTAATATGGGAACTAAATTCTAGATAAGACCACAAATCGTCCTACCCACTGCTGCGGAAGAGACACTGTCTGGTGTTTGCACTGGAGATATAAAACAGGAGTTATTTAAAATCTGTAATAACCACAGACTCCGGAGCAGCCCACTTGAAACTCTTGCCACAAAGTGAACACAGATGCACGCTGGATTGTCAACAAACTCAAAGAAATCAGCAGACAGAATGCAGACAGGGTTACACTGAGGATGGTATCAGGCATCACTGAAGACAGTTTTCTATGAGTTTGGAGGGAAACCGGGTTTGATTGGTTGTTGTGGAAAAAAAGGGGGACTTAAAGGCTTCAGTGTTGTCTTGGACAATGTCACAGAATGACATCAAAACAAAAATCAGAGCCTGATGTTGAGCTATAGTATGAACAGCGTATCACTTATAACAGGTATGAACATATTTCAACAAGGCCAGTATGTCTCAGCGAATGTTCTGCTCTGAGGTACATATTGTAAACCACACTGCCACACTGTAAAATGTGCACGGAGACCAAAGCTGTGGGTGTTGTTACGTTCTACTATATATGACAATGCGCTGTTAAAAGGAGATTTACATGGCAGCATTTGTTCTCGTGTAAGCTCTTTTCTGTGAAGTGCTTTCACAGACTTGCCTCCGCTTCCTTTATGATTAACATCAACCAGCTGTTCAGACACTCATACTGTACTTCACCTGTAAGAATTCCCAGCTCTCATGAAATATAAACGTTTATAAACTCTATTAAAGCTCCCCTGGCTTTCCAAAAGTGCCTCATAGTTTGCTTGCACACATCAGTAAATAAGAATAAGAAATTAAAGGGTTTCCCCCACCTCCTCAAGTTGATGTCTGGCATTTGTGCAGAACTTCTCAGACATGCTTTCATTATATCACGATAAAGAGAAATGGCGTCAGTTGTTCCTTACCTCATACATCTCTTATTTCATCATTAGATGTGTTTAATGGGTGGAAAGCTGTGAGTTTTTCCAGGTCTGCTATCTGCCCAGTCACATTTGCATTGTTTCCTCACGGAAATCCAAGTATAATCATTACAACCTGATAGGATTATAGCCAAGTGGGTGCATATAAAACACTGCGAAGTGGTTCCCAAGTTAGGAAAAGTTAGGTATTGTGAGCTGTTTGTTTTCACACTCCCTCCTCTTCTTGTTGCCCTGACACGAACAGACATTCTGGACGGCTCAAAATATCTTTAGCTGTCAAAATAAATAAAGGCTCAAACTTCAAAGCGTACTCCTCAAGGCCTAATGTTGGGAAGAAGAACTCTTCCGTCTAGAGGAATTTGGTAGGAAAATGCAGATGCTGCATTAGACAACAGCCTTAGATCTAACCTTTGTTTTTTTAAGGTAATAAATGTGCAAAAAGTGGTTTTGGCTATAAACACAATGTTCTGTTCAGATATTGAGATTAGCAAAAGACAAAAATAAGTGAAAACAACTGCTACATTTTCAGTAGTTTTATTGAAAAATGCCTCTTCTGTTTCAGAAATAAATAAGAAAATAAGGCTGTGTGGAATTCACAAAATGTGCAGTTAAAACATGAGAAAAGCAATTCTATGTCCATAGTCTTGCAACCAATTCCAAACTGCATTGATAGAAAACAACAACTATATTCTGACTTAGAAATCCTCAGTAAATATACAACACAAACATGCAATTCCACCTTTGGTAACAAAAAACCCAAAACAAAAACAAACAAAAAAAAAAAAAGTTTGGTTTGTTACAATAAGTCAGATTATCATTTTATCGTTTACAGGCCGTACAAGACATCACAATGCACAAATCTTTGGGGATCAAATTCATCATCCTTTTTTTTTTTTTTCTTTTTTTTTTTTTTACCAATGGAGTATCTGAAACAGCTTTACATACTGAAACTGGACAAAAACAACATGGGTAGCGTGAAAGTGTTCAGAAACACACATACTGTACTTCCTTCGACAAACTTTCTGCTGGTTTTCACATGATTAGTTCATTAAACATTGGAGTCCGATAAACACTTGCAGTTATTTTACAAGCAGACACTTAAAGGGAAACACTTAGCAAGCACACAGGTTTGTAATGAGCGAACATGTAGGTTTGTAGTCATCTTGCTAAACTTTCTCATGTCAAAAAATATATGTTCAATATAACCAGGGGTATCAAACCCATATAAGTACTAGTTTTGTTCTGAATAGCACTTCATCCTCACATTACGTGATCGTGGAAGTCATTTCAATATTACACTTTCTGAGAACTCTTGATCATAGCTATGATGTGTCTGTATTCCCTCTTGGTAGTGATCTCTTTTCTCGTTGGTTTCGTGAGTAACCGGGTGACTGTATTGTCTCAAACTCTCCAGCTGGCTCCACAGGTATAGACACTACATCAGGTTCAGGCTGGTAGCGGTTGTCTAGAAAAGTATTTGGGACGGCCAATCAAAAAAAAGGTTGTTTTTTTGTTTTTTTTCTACAACTTTTTACATGCACAATTTAAATTATATTGCACTATGGACTTCCAGAAAATGCCCTGTGTCAAACTATTGCTTCCTAAAGTACCAAAAAAAAAAAGCTAAACAAAAAACTGTTGTGATGACATTTACAATAAAATAAAAGCTACTGGATAATAAGATGTAGTAAAATAACCAGCTCATACTACAAAAGACTCATGGAAATGGCAGGGGAGCAACATTTAGCACTGATTTGGCCAACGTACACAAAGGACATGATGATTAAACGTACAAATGAAACATGCTTCAGTCTGGACCAGAGCTGGTGAAGTCACTTAAGGCATTGTAAACAGAGGTTATGCTGGTGGTAAGTAAGCAGAGGGTTATGAGGCACAAGCTCAATACAGATGTTAACTTGATTTTTAGTGAAATGTCCGGGTTCATACAATCATTTACAAGGCAAAAAAATTAGTTTTATTTACACATATCACCTCCACATTAACGTTGCTTTCAGTTATGAAATCCTCTTTGTTAGTAGTTGTTTTGGGTGGTATTTGTACATGCTCCTTCCTTCGTAGAAATGCTCAGGCTCTGTTTTTTTTATTTCCCAACGGTTTGTGGTTCATGATGCAAACAGGCCAGCAGGTTGCCATCACTGTAGCTTGTAGCTGTGAGATGATGTTAGTGCCAGTCCGCTTCGTTCTGTTTTTCTTTTTTTTTTTTTTTCTTTTTTGGCTTTTGTAATGTTTGTTTTTAATGTTTGTAATTATGTCCATGGTGATTATCCTTACATGCCCCATAGCAAATGGGCAAACATCTCAGAAACAGGGCTTCAAAGTGTAAGCGGCACAGGTGACTTAACGTTTACTATGCCAAACCTGAAAATAGTTCAAAGAGGGTGTGAGTTTTCACTGTGGAACAAAGTTATTAGCATATTATTTGATTTAATGTAAGTAATCATACACAACTAGCTAGAATGCTTTACATGCCAGTTTTAAAATTGTACATCAAATGTATGGAGGTATTGGAATATGGTAGCTCCGAACTGACTGTTCACTAACCCCCTCCTCATTCCTGACTGGTGACTATTGTTTTTTTTTGTTTTTGTTTTTTTTTTTAATAAAACTGACAAATCTAGCTACTTTTTCGGGTAGACTTTAACTCCTTTCCCTGGAGGAGAGATGCCAATATCTCTCAGTGAATGTGCTGTTATGAGGCTGTGGCTCTCTGGACTGAACTTGTTCATCGAGTAGGGAGTCTCTAATTTGCCTGATCACCATTGTTTGTGCGGGTAAATGACTTCTTAGTTTTTATTAAAGTTAAAGTGGAATTTAAATTGGCTATTTAAGTTTTATGTTTTTCCTTTAGCTATGTTCCACTGAACATTTTTAAAACAGGTCAGCTAGAAACAGTAAAGGGCCGGCTTCGAAGCAGTTTCCAAACAACTCATGGAGCTAATGTTAGCTCAATTCACGAGCTAGCTACAGCTGATAAAATCTGCCAGTGACAGTTGTTATTTGTTGCTGGCTAGAAATGAGAAACCTTGTCTACCTCTGCATGAAATCTGTCTGAATTTAGATGATAAATCTGCCAGATTATCATTTTCAACTGCATTATGTGCCATGTGAGAATGAAAAGCATGAGGGGCATGGCAATTGTAACTAAGGAGGCGGAGTTTAGGGAACAAAACTTTTATGGAAATAAGTTATAACAGCTTTCTGTACAATATCACGACTGCGGAACACTTACATTCATACCTCCATACATTATCAAAGAAAGAGAAAGTGCACCATGTTGCAAATGTCATTAGTACATACACCTAGTGCATACACATCTTTTATCTAATGTAGTACCATGCAGGACCTAGACAGTTCTGAGTGTACCTGTGTATCCTTGTCCATTGTAAGGAATGCCAACACACTGAGAGGAGTCGCAGTATCCAGTGGGTCCTGGAGGTCCCCTCACCCCAGGAGTACCCTGGCGACCTGGAGGGCCACGAGGCCCAGCGGAACCAGAAGGACCTGAGGGTCCCGTTCGTGACTCGCCTGGTGGCCCTGCAAAGGGAAGAGAGAAGGTGAGTGGGGCCAGTTTGAAAAGGGAGTTTCTGAAGCTCAGCGCAGAAACCCACTGACATCACCCGTAAATCTTCAGTGGAAATGGTGGGGGTAACACAGGGCTGTAATTTAAATTTTTCAATGGCTCAATTAAAAAGCCGGACTCAAAAAGAAAAAAGTGTGGGGCTGTGTGGAGTTACCCCCTGGCCCCGTGTGTCTAGACGGTAAAAACTCAGGATGGAATTTTCCCCCTCTCTCTTTTTCTCTCCCTTAAGTGAGCCCATGTGTTGTCAATGAAGCCACCAAAGAAAGCTCATTGTACAACAATCCAATTCTCTCCAACCCCCCCACCCCCCCCCTCCACGCACATGCACACACGCACGTACACACACACACAAACACACACACACAAAAGTGAGTCATCAGTGTGGACTTCCTCCCTCTGGTCCTCAGTTTGTTTCTCACTTCATTCACAGAAACAGACATGTCAGTGTTTTGGTGTTGTGGGGTTGACATCAATAGAAGGTTTATGTTGTTTTTCAATAGCTTCCCTTGGGAAAGGAAATCTTGTGAAGTGGTGAGCGTTTTATATTGGATATCAATTGCAACTGAGGAGAGGCTATGACCTATTTCAAACTGACAAATCACTCCAATAACATTTTTTAACAATTCTTTCTGAAACTGCATCATGGCCTTCACTGAAGACTAAATTCTAGACACAGAAAGTCTCTCCTCAGTGATGAATGTAAATACCTTCTATTTAACGTATAATATTTCAAATGAGCACAGTGTTTGGAGAAGCTCAATATACACAGACAAGATCCTCAGGAAAGGAAAGAATTAGGAATATGTTTGGGGTCTCTCCAAAGAATTTATGTGGTGCAGCTGCAAAAACGAAGATGCCCAAGTCACATATAGGTAAATTTCATCCTCTGGTTGGAGCGTATCATTTTAATTGGACTAACGGGAGCACTCTGTGTCCTAGAATGGGCCACAGAGGTGTGAAGATAAAGTTGTAAGAGAACAGTGGGACACCAGCAAACTGTTGGCAGCTGCTGAGAACAATGTTCAACACAACATTTGGTCACTTGTGGGTTCCTGGCTCATTTGGTGGCAGAGTCAATTAAAAACAGGCTAAAAAGGCAAACTGTGTTACCTGGTGGCCCATTTGCACCTCTTTGTCCTCTGATACCAGTTCCTGGAGATCCTCTTTCTCCCTTCTCGCCTGGCAAACCTACATAAACAGGAGAAAAGAGGAAACATCACTTTCACACCAAAAAAGTTTTCCCAAAAATCACAAGTATCCTGAAACGGGTATGAAGCTACACAGCGTGTATGAAACACAGGAGCAGAAATCCATGATTCAATAATATTGAATCATGTGTAGACACAAGGGTAATGCAGTTATGTTGTTTTTGCTTTCATGTTGAACTGACACTACAGTCTACAGAGTCAGTGTCTCCATGACCCTAATTATTTAGTTGCTCACCAGTTGCTTATTATTTCTCTGCCTGCTGCTTTGTAGCGTGACCTAACCTTCAGAAAAAGAGGAGCGATAAAGTACCTCTTTCTCCTTGATTTCCAGGTAAACCTGGGCTTCCAGGGAAACCAGCTCGGCCCTGCTGCCCAGGCTCTCCGCGGGATCCCTGGTTGCCGGGAGGGCCAGGAGGACCAGCTGGCCCGGGACTGTTGCTGCGATATCCAGAAGGAATCTGGTTGAGCATCATGTCAATTCTGCTCATTTGACCTGTAAAAGAAGAATGAAATTAGTTGGATTTGGACGAGATGCACATTTTAACAACTGTAAAATTCCTGTAGGATTAAGAAAAGCTTTGCTCACTGTTCACAAGCTGCTCACAAACTTGTCTGGCAATGGAGCGCATCATGTTCTGGGATGCAAAGTCTCCCTGGAAAACAAAGACATTTTCATGTAGAGACGGCATTGCTATCCGGACTGATGATGGATCACAACAGGTGGATGAGGCGTTCAATAAAAAGGATACATACCCTCTCTCCTTTCTCTCCTTTAAGGCCAACAGGTCCCTGATGACAAAGAGAACAACATTAGACCAAGGGATGACAATGTCCTTAATCTTAATCTCCTTCCCTAAACTCTGTCATGTGACCATCAGTTTGTGCCTTGTATAAATAATACATACTGGGTTTCCTGTGTCTCCTGGTTTCCCTGGTTTCCCAGTAATTCCTGGTACACCTGGATTTCCAGGGCTTCCCTGAAAAAAAGAAAAACACAGAAAGTGTCGTGTTTATTTTAAATTACTGCACAGTAAACATAATTGCATCGTTTAACTCCTACTCCCTATTAATGGTTGTGTAACAAGCTTTAAGTTGGGACCTATGCTTTGACATCTGCAGTGGGGTTTGGGGGCGGGGGTGTGTGTGGCACAAGCTGCCAAGAACACTAAAGAGGAGATGGAAATACACACATCTTGCTAATGGCCCTTTGAGCACTCAGGATGGTATAGTGCATGTGAATACTATGCTGGCATGTTGCCTGTTGGCATGATGAATGGATTAAGTAGATTCAGACCTCCACCAAACCACAGAAGAAGAAAATGAGATGCGTGCACCCACCATCCTCGTAACAGTGGAGGGGCCTAGAGACTACTGTCTGCTTTTTTTATGTGCTGTTCCAGCAGAGTGCAACTGTGGAGCCAGAGGAGTAATTGTTGTAGATATGTCAGGAAGTAGAGCACGCTCCAAGGAATATTTATTTGGCTCTCTTCTGCACAACATAAAGACACAAACACATGCACGCACGCACTCACCATGGGCCCCGGTGGGCCTCTAGGTCCAGATGGTCCCTCCTTTCCTGGTGGCCCCTATGTAGAAACAACATACAGTCACTCGTGGGTTACAACACACTGGGGACCCTGTTCATGCAATACATCAGTGTCATGACTTTATATTGGTTTCGGCCTCGAGTCTGTCATTTGAAATTACATTTATAAGTATTATTTTGGCTGACGCAAGTGAGAACATGCAGTGTGACAACAGTAATTCTGTACACGCCGAGCTAAGTGGGTGATCACATGCAGAACA
The DNA here is from genome assembly GCF_002814215.2 of Seriola lalandi dorsalis. NCBI lineage: Eukaryota > Metazoa > Chordata > Actinopteri > Carangiformes > Carangidae > Seriola > Seriola lalandi. The sequence continues at coordinate 562,832 of NW_019524264.1, forward strand.
TGAGCTTAAGTAAGTGTTGGATCCATTTAGTAGGCTTTGAACACAAGTGTGTGCACTCAGCAGGCCTGGAGGTGGATCTTACCCGTGCTCCGCTTGGTCCAACGGGGCCCAGAGGACCACGTGGCCCAGGAGAACCCTGGGAAAAAAGCAGACACACTTAATCAAATGCTAATCATCAGGAACAACATATTTATACAGCTCTCTAATGCCTCTGTTTGACTTGAATTTACAGAAAAAAATCCTGCAGTTTCCTAGTCATTTAGCCAAAGATAATATATCAGCCCGATACTCGAAAACTGGAACAATCTCTCTCTTGTCAGTTGACACATCATTTCTACTTGAATTGTGTGTAGACAGTGCTGTTTTTGTTAGCTCTATTGTGTGAAGTAACCAACACAATGCTGCCAATAGGCTCTCAAGATCATAGAGTGGGACTTTTTTTTTACCAAGTTTGAATTCGCTTATTCAGAGGCCAGACTATCCAGTGCTGATGTTCCCTCCAGTTGAATGGTGGGAGTTGGCTGGATGACCTTAGCTGAATGAATGAGCCACTTGGCTAAGAGATGGCTATGTCATGCCAGCCCACTCCAAAATGCACTCCCACCAAAAAGTTCCCATGTAATGTAAAATGGGTTTGAGATTGAATTTAAATCTGTCTCCGACTTGACAGAGCAGTGATGTCAATTATCTGAAGGAGCTAGAAGTTAAAGACTTTGAACTGTAAACCAAGTCCCCAAAATGACATCTACTGTGAGTCAAAGATGTTCAAACTTCAGACCGACTTCAAGTCTTCATAAAGTCACAGTCATCTTCAATTATGAGGCTGGAGAAGAACATGTTCCATTCCCTATTTCCCCTTTGGTAACATGAGTCTACACTTCATAATAATTTAACTGCATCACTGGCCTTCTACTGTTTGTCAATCAATGGGCTGATTTGAGAGTGTGGGTCTCCCTGAGGATGGCATGGTAAACCTCCCACTCTGAGTGTGGTTTCAGTCTCGCCATGTGGCCTGAATCCAGGCTCCAGTAGCAGTGCTGCTCTCTATGGATAGTCTCCTGTTTCCTGTTCATAAACCACAAAATGAGAGGGGAGTACTTACTTGCAGACCAGCCAGACCCGGGTCTCCAGGATCTCCCTTTGGTCCAGGGCGACCCTGAAGGCGAAGGAGGAGGAGGAGGAGGAAGAAGAAGAAGAAGAAAAAATAGTTTTTCAAGATGCTTTAGTCTTTGTTTTATCCTTTTTTAGCCTGTGATTGTGATTGATTTCATGTTTTGACAAGAACATCTGTAGGTAAGAAAATAAAGAAGCAGTCTGAGCTGCCTGGGGAGAAGAAGGGATGAGTGCGGTGTGTTTTGACTGTAGCTGTGAATCCCACTCGCTGGTGGATCTGAGACAGAGAATATTTCAGCTGTTCTTTCACACTTTCATACAAACTGTTCATTCACATCAGCATGTATGAGCCATGATCATACATGACAGTGTCTATCATATAAGTTAAAATCTTTCACTTTTCGTTCTCTTCGTAGTGTATTCATAATGTCATATATGAACGCTTTGTAGAGTAGATAAACTTACAGGTTCTCCAGGTAGAGACAGTCCGTTAGGGCCTTGTGGACCCGGTGGTCCCATTGCGCCTGGGAGTCCTGACTCACCGCGAGGACCCATGGAACCCTACAGCATTACCCACACATAAAACAATGCTGTTAAATAGCCACAGTAAGAGAAAAGAACCCCCAAGACAACCCTAATCAGTTTTTTAATTGCACAGATACAGAAAATTAATGTTAACAGTGTTGGGAAGTGGCCCTTTAAGGTACTTGACATAGGCTCCCTTTAAATCAAGTTGAGGAAAAATATACAACAGTGTTCGATAACTGGATTCAGATGTGCGCAATTTCCTTGCAGAGCAGTAATAGCTTCTGAAATACCATGGCAATGAGAAGGTGACGTTTATTATGTGTGAATTTAGCATTACTGATAATGTCGGCAAGCTTCATTGGCTATGAACAGAGTCGGGTTATTTGCTTAACACTTAACTTACAGTAAAAAAAAAAAAGCCTGTAAAAAAAAAACACCCACTGATAATAATTTATAACATGCTTTAAGGGATGTAAAGTTTAACTCACAGCGTTGCCGGGGTCTCCTCTATCTCCTCGTGGTCCCTTAGAACCTGGGCTGCCCTGGAAAGGCAAAGAGCCAGAAACACAGGGTGAGTGTAACAACAGGAGCAGATTCCAAAAGCCTTAAAACCCCAAACCCTACGAAACCCTTGCTGGGGCTTAGTGAGGTTATCAAGCACACATATTCCAGACTTCTCCTCAGGACGTTTTTACTGTTGTTTTTCCCAACAGGCATTTATCTTGTGACACTTCTCTCTATGACCATATTTCTTTGCATGCCGCTGTCTCATCATCTACTGGTTGTACCAGAAGTAAAAGAAAATACCACTCCTGATTCGGGGGACATCCTCAGTCTACTGAAGGTCAAACTATATAACAGGCAACTATCAAGGAGGTCTTTATAGCTGTACGGTTCTAACACTATGACTTCCTCTGTGCATCAGCAGAGGAAATAGGTTGTAACATCATCATCATTATCAAAACATGTATGACTTCCACATTTGATCAGGTGAAGACAGACAGAAGAAGAAGAGGTGAAGATAGACAAGAAGGTAGTGGAATGTGTCTGGATGGTCTTTACCGAGGGTCCAGGGGGCCCCTGAGGGCCGATGCTGTCCTGTGTGCATGTGCACGAGTGGGGAAGGGCTGGGCACTTGGCCTCATCTCTCTGAAAATGGAAGACAGAAGATACAGAAATTAGAAAAGAAACATAAATGTGCACTTAAGAGGAGTATTGTAACTTTCCCTTTCACAGGCATTAATAATTGAGACCATGTCTTGGCAATCTGCACAATACAAGGGGGTAAAACTGAAAGTAGGCGTTGTAATTTTGTGGCAGTCTCCTGGCTGCAGCTTTGACTTTGTTTTTAATTTAAAAAGAAGAGACAGTTTAGAAACCCAGCAAAGGTCATGGTGGAACAGTGGCTCAGGCCTAAATGTGACTGGAATCAGCAAAGTCAGTGGGGGGGGGGGGGCTTTAAGACCAAATACTCAGAGACAGCTGCAAACCTTGTCCACATTTTTGGAAATGAGTCTCTGACATAATGAGTTATATAACACTGCAATCATTGATGTGATGTATTAATATCTGATGTAAATTACAGAGGAATTACTTATAATTGGATAAATGTTCCTGCATCCGGTGTTTAACATAGTGTATCCAAATAAATATGATTTACTGTCTTGCTCTGTGATCTAAAGGACTGCTTGTTTTCATGTAACTAGGAGGTTATTCTGGCAGCAGTCCGATTAGCACAATTACACAGGATACAAGGATCTATTCAGTTCAGCTGAGGGACTTTTCTTTTCAAAGAGCAATCTAGTTATCAGCAATGCATCAACCCCAATCACCAAATACCAGTTTAAAGATAACCAAGATTGTAAGCCCCCGAGACGGCATAACATGCACACAGCGTACACAATCATAATGGTCCTCTTACTATGAGTTTTTAACAGCTAACTCAATATTAATGGTAGTAGTGCACCTGTAAATGACCTTTTGACTTGTGTGATTCTACAATGACACTTGTTCTTACCATGCTGGGCAGGTCGCAGCATCTGTCTCGGCTGATCCAGCTCAAGCTGCAGATAATATCGAACATCTGGAGCTGGAACTACACAACAGAAGAGGTCGGGGAAAACATCGAGGGGTGTTACAAATGGCTCCCATTCACAATGAAAATGCACATTGTTGAAAACAGACAAACAATGAGCCCCTCAGAGAAACAGAGAGATGGAGGGTTTCATCCTTCCAGCAGTCACTGGGAGCAGTTAAAACTTAATTGTGCATCTACGCACAAGAGGTTTTGGATATTCATTCTTTGGAAAGTTGTGAGATGCTCTTCCAAACGTGTTTTTCCGAGCCCTTTTTTTCTTTTTTTTTTTTTTTTCTTTAAGAAGTTTGAGTTCTTTTTTTTTTTTTGCTTACTGTTGCAGACTGCCTCCTTCCACCTCCAGACTTGACCAACTTGCCAAGCACTTCATAGCCGTCCAGTGTGATGTTGTTGGCCTCCTTGATGGGCTTCTCTGCCACCTCTTGGCAGTCCACGTTGAGCTTGACTTTCTCGGGAGAGATGCTGATGTGGAGCTGCAGGAGCGAGAGAGAGGATGGAGAGAGGGCACTATTACCAAAACATTCTTGTTTTCTCAATACTGCATAGTTGCCAACTTTGATGCAACACAATTACTTGGCAAAGAATACTAAGAACATTGGAGCTTTTGAAAAGCTGGGTTTGGCATTTGTTTCTATTTGGAAGGGTCATGATTGCCCTTTAAAAGAGCAGAGGAATTCTTTAAGAAAGTGCAACCATCAGGCTAGAGGCAGCCTCACTGAACCTTTTTAAACCAAGTTGTCTGTAGCTCATAAAGATGCTGATAATGTATTCCGCATAATTGCAAGATTTCAAGTGTTTAGTCTGTGCAGAACCATGTTAATTATAGATTCTGATATTACCCCAGAGTGGTTACTGATTTGGCATACGACTGCTGTTTGATCCCTCTACAGATGAATGGACCATAAAAAAAAGGAAATATACAACAGTTGGCATTTTGGTGTCACATTAAAGCTGCAGTCAGTGATTGTATAACAACACAGAATGACAAAGTGCCAGATTTTGTAGTTTCCTGTCCAGAGAACCCGGCTCCACATCTTGAAACGATATCATTTGCGGTGTGCCATCAAAAGTCCTACACTTTCCATACTTTTCCCTTCACAGTTGCAAATTTTCCCCTGCTCACAAGCTTTCTTTATGTCAGGAAAAGCAAGCTAAGCTACCATCTCTTTCTACAAAGCCATACCAACCACAGACGAGGCCATGCTTCTCGGCAGCCGATCACAAAATTACAGTTGACTTCCTTGGCAACAGAACAAACTATCTGGTGGACCGCAAAGAGAGAGGGGTGTCGTTTATCCAAGGGTCCATACATGGCGTGTATACATTACCTCACTGACCAATAAGTAAACACAATAAAAACACTTCAGTCAGTGGAAAATAAGACTTCAGGAAAACTAGCTTTTGAGTGACCACTGCTCCCTCAGGTTATGGTACTCGCTGCGAAGTGATCTGATCCCTCAGCAGCGAAGTGTGAAGATTTCCCCGTGCTGCGCTGTGTCAACACTCTACATACAGTACATATGGTAAGATTTCAGGCTGACACATTTCCATGATTTCTATCAGATTAGATTTTATTATTCTTGCCTCTATCATGACTGTTCCTCCATTTTCATAATCCTGAACCTTGAACGCCTCACTGCCTTAATTTCATGCATGCACTCACAAGTAGGTGTGAGTCCTCGCTATAAAAACATGCAGCTAAGATTGAGTTAGCTTTTGTTGAGAATAAAAAGAAATAAATGTTCAGTGTAGAATCTCCATTACATTGGAGTTTTAATGCAAACAGTTCCAAGACTGACCATTTCTGTTGTATCAATCTAAAAGGGTAGCTCCCATGTCAGAGCTGGCTCATGCAAACAGACAAGGCAGCTTCCTGTTCATTTGTTTAGAGAAGTTAATTCATGATTTCCTGTATTTTCTAGTGTCAGTAATTCTACTTGTCCAGGTCACAGAGAAAAGATGTCTTCCTGTCTAAAAGAGAGTTGTGACACATGAAGAGCACAAAGAGTGCAGTCAGAGGGCATTTTGGCAAACTATCCATCAGGTAAACAAAGACATGAGAGCCAGCATCAAGTAGTGCTTTGGCTTTGTGGAGATCTCCACTCACCCCCGCCATCCGTCTTAATTAGTGAATGCATATATTGGCACCGCTTTCCCAGCAAAGCCCCTGAAGGGGAAGTTTAAAAGACTGAGTTCAAGACTTCTCACGGAACAGCGAGGGTGGAAGCAAACTACAGTGCAATGATCAGTGACTACAACAACCTACACTCTCAAACTTCCACCATTGTAACTCTGAACACATGACTAGTCACTATGACTTATGGAAAATATCTTCTTCACTCCAGTTAACAGGAAAGTTCCCAATACAGACACCCACCCTTCCAGTGTAGGAGGGGATTCCCCAGTGGGGTAGTGAGTGGCTAGCATCTGCTTAAGTCATCTCTGAGAGCTTTCCCACATGTTCATTTAGCGGTAGACCACGACCTCTACAGCCTCAGTTACTCTTTATTAACTAGCCTGAGGAAAGAAGCCAAATCTGACACAGTAGTGGCTAACACTGTTAATGAGACTCCTTATCTTAAAATTACAAGTTAACATTGAGCAAGCATCAGAAAATGTTGTTGATGTTAGTATAAAAAAGCTGACCTGTATATTGATCAGTTGAGGCGACTGATGGCAACAATTTTGATTCAGTAATTTTTTGAGGAAAATGGCAAAATATCACTTGTTCCAACTTCTCAAATGTCAATATTTTCTAGTTTTCTTCGTCTTCTGTGGTAATCTCCTGAATTTCGATTTTGGACTGTTGGTTGGACAAGGCTATAGTTAATCGAGTTAATTGAGAAAATAATTTGTAGATTATTCAGTAATAATCATTTTCTTGGTTAACCTAAAAACTAAAGGTCAACATGTGTTTTATGGCATTTTATTTTGTTTTTCTTCACACATAGAGAAAAAGCCCAACTGCCATTTATCACAAGCCTCGTCATTGGTCACTCTGGTTTCAGCAGAGACACACACACACACACACACACACAAAACACACACACACACACACATACTGAGGTCACTCTGTAATAGCCACGGACAAAGTGTTGGGAAACCTCTGACAACATGTAAACACACACCACCACAGCAGTCATCAGTGGCACTCACTCAGCAGACCAGTAAATAAGCAGCTAGGTAGACCGCTGCAGACTCGCCAGCTCACGGAGCAGCAACTACTGCACCACAAACTAGCCACCCAGTGTACATTCAGACTGCAGTCTCCACCACGGCCACAGACTGAGAAAACACGCACACATAAACACACACAGATCAGGCTGCTGTCCAACTAGACCAGCAGTGATGTCATTTGCTTCCAGCCCTGACCCAACATTTTCCAGGGTCTCATTCATTCATGAAGTTACCCTACAATTAGTTGTGTAGATGCTAAATGGTCAAACGGAAAAGTCATTTACAGGACTCTCTGATCTAGGAGCCAATATATCGCTCTCATCGGTCCCTCAACTCAAAAAAAAACTGTAATTTGTAATATCAGGAAGTGGGCGAACTTTGATGTCGGATAAGACCCGGCTACATGAAAAGGGGCATTAATTTTCATTACTTTAGAATTAGGGGGAAAGGGAACCTCTGTACTAAATAAGGGACACACTGTCCTTGGGAACAAACCGAAATGCAACTGGATGCGACTTGGATTCATGCATCTTTAGCCGATCCAGGTCCGTGTGAAAATATACTGTTCCCCATTGTTTTACTCTCTAGACTTTCTGTTGTGGTGGACATAACAGAGGATGTTTTATATTCACAGCAGCCTTGAGTTGCACTTAAAAGTTACTTGATGTCTCTTTTTACCTCAAGAGAGTCTATACTTTACAAATGCAGTTGTAAGCTTGTATGCCGAATGTAGTGGTTCGAAGGAGGTAAGATGTTTACCAGGCAGGGAAAGCATAATGGAAGATGCTATTGAGTTTCATTTTGGCAAATGTAGCAGTGTTTTTTGGAGACTGAACAATACTCGTAACTAAAAGTTAGAATATGTTGGCCTCAGTTGCATCGATTTTGGAAATTTTCAAGGATCTAGTCTTGAAACGCTTGATGACATTCGGGAACCCAACTCAGCTCGAATAAAAATCTGTTCAGTTAGAAGCAGACTGGTTTGGAATTCACTTAACAACTACCAGGATAGTCTCCTGTCTTGATGTGGTGAGACCTCCATGGTTAACGGTAACAGTTTGCACATTACGCTGCATCACTGAGGTATCACGATTTCCCTCCAACCTCTATTTCAACTTATTTATAGCCTCCACAATGCATTTATCAAATTAACTGCCTGTGGTCTAAAAAAATACAGAGCTTAATGTCAAATCATAAAAAAAAGGGCCCAAAGACCATTTTGACAGCAGCCCGGCACTCTGAGCTGGATAGCAGGGAACTTTTGACAGGTAACATGATACAGCCACATGGCGTTGGCTGTTCTTCCCATTAAAAAGTAATTCAGCCAAACCAAATGGGGCGTAAAAGTCACACAGAGAAATATGAAAGGATTTTAAAAACAATATACTTAAAATGGAGTGAAAAGAATGAAAACAATATGCAGTAAAAAGAGCTTAAAAAGATCGTTAGGATTCTCAGTCTTTCCTATTCAAGCAAAGCTTTAATAATATCACTGCGTGGGACTTCTCTCTTTAAGAATTGTGCATTGTGTTTACCTTGTGGAAGCTCCCATGGAAAACCCGCTTCACTTGCTCCTCATTAAACGTGGCTCTCTGGACCTCTCCTCGGGTGTCCTTGTTGTAGAACGTGATTGTTTTGCTGGAAGCTGAAAAGAGAAGAGTCTTTGATGAATCCCTGACAGTGTGTTACGATGCGGTGGCACGCAAAGCACAGACAGGACTACAGAGAACACATGGTTGCAAGGAGAGAGGATAAAGAGAAGGCTAGGAGGGATTAGGTCCATGCCCGTAATTATTTGCATGTATTTACCACGTGTGGAAGCGCACATTTGTAAAAGATACTTACTTAAAAATGAAGGCTTTTTATTGAAATAAAAAAAAAAAAAAAGGTCAACCCAAAGCCAAAATCAGAATCAAAATCAGAATAGCGGACTGAAGTCGGTCATACAGTACTTATTTCAATATGCTTCCACTGCCTTCTTTGTGCTGCCTATCATATCTGACAGATCAGTTAACTTTAACTTTCTGCAAATAAGAGTTGGAGAGAGAAAGACAGCGGCTTAAGTTGTTAAATAAAGAGTGTACAGCTGTGTATATGTTGGGTCGGCTACAGCAGCTTCCCCCTCCAGCTGAGCAGCAAAACACGATGAGAGGCTTACGGTTGACGGTGATCCCGACTTCAGGGTTGTTGTTTTTGTCTGCAATCTGCCAGATATCAAAAGGCTCGGAGGCTGTGTCGGGCAGGAGGCGGAAGAGCAGGATAATGGTGTAAGATGGGGGAAGACCCTCCGGATGAATCTCCCTGTGAGTGTTAAAAAAAAAAAAAAAAAAAAAAAAAAAAAAACATATCGTGATGAGTCACGAGTCAAAGCTGTGCCCTCATCACACCAGCAGTCAGAAAGTCACATGTTGGAAATTAATACCGAGACTATTAAACCTCGCTACACTGATTCAGCATCCAGTGTGTCACACAGGCTGCAGAACCTGTAAATGATTGCCAAGTTTCCCCGTGGCCTTGAAGAAATTGTCCACATATTGAAAGTATTTTCTGTCCCCTCTCCTTTGCAAGTGTTTCCATTTGTGCGCATTAAGTCAACAGCTGCGCCCATGCACACAAAATACGTATCATTATAAACATATTAACAAAGTATGCTGAAGAGGTTTGGATACTCCAACAGTTCTCCGGTTGCCTAACACTACTTAATAAATAGACAAATCTCTTGACCCAGGGGTGATTTGTTTGCTCCCAGCATGACATAGGTGGGAGGAGGGCCTGGTCCGGGGCCTTTTTAATTCTACGACCAAATTTTATTTTTTTTTGCTCCTAGCACCTCATATTCCTCAAGCTGCAACAACAAAATAGCTGTGGGCTTAGTGCCAAAGGGCACTAGGGAAACCCCTCTGACTACAGATCTATTGAACATCATTATGAATAATGACCGTGGGCTGGGCAGGATTATGGTGCACAGGAGATAAAGCCAATAGGCTGGGAACACGCACTAAGTGAAGCTCACATTCCCTCTGTTTGCCAGACACGCATATTATCTAGCCTCAGGTCTTACTTGGTGGGCTGGTTCAGGAAGGAATCCTTATGCAGCCTGTAGGCAATGTAGCTGTTAAAGGAACCCGGCTCCATGGACACGCCATTCATGCCAGCGAAAGTCCGGTCTGTGATGTTGAAAGCCTCAAGCATCCTGAAGCCTGGAAGGGATAAAAAAAAAAAAAAAACATGAGCCATGTTGAGAGCATGGTAAAAGAAATAGGGAAACCCTGTATGGCGTGGTATAATTGTAGCAAACAAGTTACGTGTATGTTTGATGGTGCTGTTGTATGCTTACCAGGCGTGGTGAATCCATTGATGTAGATCAGAGGACAAGCTAAAACACGACAAGACGTTATTAGCAGTTGGAAAAACAGATTATGGTTCAAAGAATGTGACTCATCTCTCTATACATTTCCTCTGGCAGTAGACCAGTGCATCTGCAACCACCGATGTGCATTCAACTGATCAACCTCTATAGAAGCTAAAAAAAATCTATGTCAATGTTTTTGTCTTGGAATGTAGAGAAACTAAACTTTAATAGCAGTGTTTTAATGATGATGTTAGCCTCTGTCTTACTGGAAGTGGCCGTTTCACAGATAAAGGTGATCAAGTTGTCCTGGATCTTGGCAAAGGCGTCATAGTCGTCGACCACGAACACATGTCTCTCACTGGGCTTGCTGCCGATATTTCTCAACTCCGTCATGTCGACATCGGCCACTCCAACCACAAACACACTGTAGCCTGTGGAGGCAAAACACAAAGACCATTGTTAAACTTCCAGTAACCGCTGGCAGTTTCAACCCTGCAGGGATTATTACAAGAGTTTATTAAATCAGCCACAAAGTTTGGCTCTGGTGAAGGAAAGCGTTCCACTTCTACACTGTACATATGTACAATAAATACATCACAACCCCCCCTCCCCAAAAAAAACCACACAAACCAGAGTGCTGCAGTTTTTCTGCGCTCTTCTTGACATCGTCCTGGGAGCGTCCATCTGTGACCACCACCAGCACCTTCGGGACGTTCCTCCTCATGCCGCTGTCTGAGGTGAACACCTTCTCGTAGACGTGCTTCAGAGAAATGCCTGGATGACGGTGAAGGAGGAGATCAGGGAACAGTTACCAACAACTCATTTCTAATAACGGACTCCGGTTTGTTTAACACCAATCAAGATAGAAATGTTGTTGAGCCTGAGGTTGAGGATGAACATTTTTGATGTACCTGTCTTGGTGTTTCCGCCTCTGTAGCGGACAGTCTGCAAAGCTGACAGCACTATGCCCTTGTCATGGTAGGTGTTCAGTTTGAACTCGGTCTTGGCGTCATCACTGTACTGCACAAAGGAGACCTGTTTAAAAAGAACAAAACAAAAAAAAGATAAGAATAGGACAATCACTTACACTGAAAAACACCTCTACAGTCAATTCTTTCGGTCCAAATCTGTAGAGAGACAAGCATCACTGAAAACAAACCACCAAGATTTATACTGACCTGCATGCCGCTGGGGCTGATGACATCGAAGGCTCCAGTCATGCTGGTGACAAACTGGATGACCTTGTTGAAGCTCTCGTCTCCAATACTCCAGGAACCATCAATGAGGAAGACCAGGTCAGCCTTAGCACCTTTGCACACTGTGGCGCAGGTACAGTGGTGTTAATATGAAGAATAATCTCAGCTAAACTATAAGAATTTCTCAAATTTATTTTAAAGCACACAGATGTAAAGTTCGACTCACCATCCAGTGCAGGGGGGACTGTTGCTGGAGCAGGGGGGGTGGGAGGCTCGGTTGGCACCTCTGTGGGTTTGACCACTGTGAGACAAAACAGAGACAAATGCACGAAATTGAAAAAGAGACAAACCACACTATTCCACTAGCTTCATCCTCCTTTCATACATCAACATTTCACTGACATAGAAAAATGCTATCTTACATGTCCTCTCCTTGACGCTCACTCCAGGTCCCTCCAGGTTGGGGGTTTGGGTGTAGACGGTGGTATTGTAGAGAGTGTCGGGGGTCAAGCCGTCAAAGCAGTAGCTGCTCTCTGAGCCTCTGACGGTGATCTCCTGAGCTCCTCTCTTGGAAGCTAGAGAGGAGAGGAAAGACAGAAAGTCCAGATCAGATGAATTCATCTTGCAGGACACATTCAGAGTCGAATTCAACGATACGCTGCGTTGCAACTGAGTGAAACACTTACTGTCAAAAGGATTGACTTTGACCCTGTAGGAGGTAGCCGCTCTGTGAGGCGCCCATCGGACACAGAAGTTGTCATAGCCGACATTGTAGGTGGTCAGGTCTGTCACATTCAGGTACACTAAAGGGAAGCAAGGAAGGGTTCCATTAGTGCATATTTTTCCTGTGCCCAGTTAAACACGCAGAGCTTGTAACATCTACCACTCAACGGTGGAATCATGTATTTAATTGTATGCCCTCATCAGCTTACATGTGGTGCCTTGTCCGATCAAAGGTTCACTGAAGCCGGTGTTGTACTGTGCCAGCACCTTCAGGTCATAGGTGGTTCCAGGTTTCAGGTTATGCAGTTGATAGGAAGTCACGTCTCCAACAAACACCTCCAAGGGCTCATCAGAGCCTGAAAGGAGACATACATTTTACAAAAGTGCCTGTAAGCGATGCAGCATGCTGTGTACTTACAGCTTGCAAACTATTCTTGTCCTTAAGTATGTACTTTATCCACGTATAAAAACATTGTCCATACCCTCAGGTGTGTAGATAAGCTTGTATCCATTAACCCTGGAGGGGGCGGGGTCCCAGGCCACCCTGAAGCGGGTGTACCATTCATCAGAAACACGGAGATTCCTGGGGCCAAGCATACCCACTGCGGGAAACGAGAGCACAGTAAACAAAGGCTTCAGTTCATTGCAATGGGATTCAGATCCTTTGAATTTCAGTTTGCTCCTTGTTAGTGAGCTGTCAGCAGGGTAATTACTATATTATAGCTTATTATGGCTTTTGAATTATGAGTAGACTATCTCAATGTGCAATCAAGGGCATGATAAATTCAACCACATCAGAACAATTATGAAAAAAAAAAAGAAGCTGCCTCAGGGAGCAGAGTGGTATTACGATATTTAATAGGATTTCTTTTGTTTGAAAGGCACAATTGGGCAAGACGCTGGCCAACTCTGAAAGTATGAGTTCTCCCTGACTGGAGTACAGCCAGTTCATAATTCTCTGGCAAAGGCTCTTGGTGCTTTTGGCTTTCAGGAAAAGTCAAGAATTTCACTTATTCCCCTTTTGCTACAATAATTCAGGATCCTAATCAATGGATCCGTCTATTCAGATTTTCTGCACTCTGGTGAGTGCATGTGTGTGTGCAGTAGAGTATAATATCCATGTCTGTCCAAGGTCTCTGCACCACTTAAAAAGGTACACATTGGGTGCAGCACAGCGATGCGCACTGGTGTGGTAGTGAGGATGGAACAGTTTGTACCTGTGCGTCCATCTCCCTCCAGCTGTCCTCCTGACCCGTCGGCATAGATCGCGGTCACTTTGATATTATAAGGCGTGTCTGGATCCAGGTTCTGCAGGATCACATTGTTTCTGTTTCCGGGTACTGTAGTCTACAAGAGAAAAGACATACCACATTTATAAGAGAAAAAAATCAAGAGCATATTAGGGCTGTGGTGAAAAATTGAGAGGGAATTAAACTTTAAATGTGGAGCTGTACACATGCTTACATATTCTTCGATGGGATCTCCTGTGGTTTGGGCGTAGGTAATGCGGTATTGCATGACAGGACCTTCAGCATGTTCCCAGCTCACAGAGAGAGTGGTGGTGGTGGGGTCGTACACGCGCATGTTCCTTGGGCCACTACGGGGCACTGAGCGTGGAAAAAAATAAAAAAATTTACTGAAATGTCTATAAAAGATCTGCATTTATATTCTAAGGAGCATGATATATGGAGTCCTTTGATTGTTTTTCACACTCAAGGATGTACTAGTCCAGGTTCTTACATGTCTTTCCAGCATCACTGATAGTGGGTCCTTCACCATCGCTGTACAGGGCAACCACTCCAACGTTGTATTGAGTGTCTGGGAGCAGCTGCTGCAGCAAGGCTGTGGTGGTGGTCCCTGGTACCAAAACCTGCAGAGACACCAAACATGTCAGGGATCAACACTGACCGCACTAAAACTGTGCTCAGCTCAGTAAAATCAGACAAATATAATGTGAATAAATGTGTTTATTTTCTTAAAAAAAAAAAAAAAAACCTATGCAGTGTGTAGGGGTTCACAGACATGACGCAGGTCCCCCAGCAAACACACTTTCAAACAAAGACCTTTCCCCTCTCGTCTGACAGCTGCTTGTGTTGTACACTCCCTCTAACATCTCCCTTTTACTCAACAGCCTCTCGCTGTCAGCACCAAGTGAAAAGAGGAGCCAAATATTCCTTTGATGTTTGGAGGTGTGGTGGTGGAGGCAGTAGAGGGGGGTCGGGTCAAGTGTTTGACAGCCGGCACCGCTGTTTAACCCAGCCTGACAGTGAAGACAGCTGATTACATAAGTGCCACCTCCTCTTCAGCCTCTGTGTCTGAGAGTTAAGAGTAAGGTCAGAGGGCTCTGGCCTGGCTGATAACCTCTGGGGGAGGGACGAATACTTGTGTTGGATGTTTCGACAGAAAGGGAGAGCCTGTGGGTTGAAGGGGGTTGTGTGTGAAGGATTGCACCATGTGCGAGCGCTAGAGCAGCAGCTCGGTGGGAAAATCTCTTTACTATGTTTTGATGTACATGAAACAACGCCTTGCTGTCTACCTTAGTTCCCTTTCAATTGCAACACCTGCAGTCTGCTCCCATCTCTCCTGGTCAAAAACTTACTGAGGTGACTGAGAGTCAGAATAAGAATAATGTCACAGGTGACACCGGTGAAGCTGGTAATTCATGCTACAAATCTCCAGCTGGTGTTAAATTTGATGGTGCTGGCTGAGAAAGGCCACATTGCCACTGACACACATCACTGGCTCCGGCCATGGAAAAGGCTTGAGCCTGCCATAAATGTGCTAACAAATAGGGATAAAGGCAGAGTGCACCTCTCTATCAATAAACGAGAATATGCCTCACTCTTCAAAGACCATGTTATTAGGCTCCCAGTGTAGAAACAGCTCTTAATGGTGCAGTCTTTCTGGCAGATGTTGAGGAAAGCTAATGGTGCGAAGTTAAGTTAACACTTCAAAAGTTGTTTGTGGGTTCTTTAACCCTGAACTCCTTTGCACGTGAAGATGTGGGCACGCTGGTGCCAGATGCCACATACCGGAGTTGCAATTAGAGAATTGCGGCTTTAATGAACATGTCTTGGTTTAAAACTTTAACAGTTTGTTAAAGAAAAAAAATCAACTGGCAGTAGCTGCACACATGCACCATTTGGTGAGCAGACTAATGTCTTGCTTTTAATAGCTACAGGATGAGGCTCTCTCATTCTTAATGACACATGGTGTACTGTAAATGCTGGTAAAAATCAGTTGCTGCTTGGGTAAAATATGCCTCCTCTCAGATGTTCCCTAAGTCCCCTCTTTCTTAAAGGACCCCTCAGTGTTTGTGTGTGTATAATGTAGGGAATTAGCAATAAGATGTTTGCTTGCAAGTGAATAAAATGGTAGTTTTAGTTATGGGTACCACTGCACACCTACTGTACATGTGTTTTCTTTATATGCATATATGCAAAACTGCATTTCTTACCACACAGTGGATGCATACTCACCGACTCAGAGGGCCTGGCGCCCGTCAGAGGTGCATAGACCACCCGGTACTGCTGGACTGGACCTGTGGCAGCCTCCCAACGAACGTTCAGACTGTTGGTAGAGGGGTTGAAAACCTGGATGTTCCTGACGGGGCTACGCTCCACTGCCGAGCCAGGAATGTTGGGTGGTTAGAGGTACAGGCAAAGATAAGGACGTAAAAGGTGAGGGTGAGGGTCAGGGTGAGGTAAAGCAAAAAGAGGTTGCAAAGTGGTAAGAGGAGGTTGATGAGAGGAAGGTTGGACAGAGAAGGAAAGAGTGGTGACAGGGTGAGGTTAAAGGTTGGCAACGTAAGTGGTTTGTACAGAGTGGGTTGACAGATGGAGGGAAAGGATGAAATAAGACAGAGGAGACAAAAACAGAGAGATTGTTTAGGTCATGTACTCGTAAGTGGAGAATGGACAGAGGTCATTTAATAAGAGGTTAAAAACCAACAATTACACAAGAACATAGCTCATAATACAGCTATACGATGCCCTTTCTCCCCTCTTCTTGTGTTTTAGTATTGTTAGGTTTTACCTTATGAAGCTTCTTAGCAGATTTTTACAAGTGTCTACATGTCATCTTTGTGAAACTCTTGCCATTCTTTGTCTCAGTTCACAAAACATGGTCTAGACTAGTTTTTCAGACAGCCAGAATGGCCCAATGACTACATGAGACTGTTTCAATAAAATGGGAACAATACGCTCCATTACCCAAAAGGGACGAGTTAAAGACATTATCCAACAATACCGCTATCAACAGGACACTTCCTGTCAGTGCCCTAAAGGTTAATGAAAAGGATATACAAGGCATATGTGGAGCCCTGTGTGAAGCTTGTCCTCTAAAGAACCAAAGCAGATGTTTAGAGGCTTTGTGCAGCTCCCCATTATAACCCCATAAATGCAGGGGAAAAAAACATAGCGGGCAAAGCACAGTGAGCAAGCTTCCGTACTTTTAAAGTTTCACAGACTAAAGCCTGTGGCCCAGGAAGCTGCTTTGAATTTGATGGCAAAATTAACAGTCAGCGACTAGCAATGTTAGCTCAAGTGGCGAGAGCAGATCCCTCCTTAAAGTGAATGACATGAGAATAAATTGAAGCAGTATATTCTACAAAGTTACAAGACTAGTAGTAGATTAGTAGTAGCAGTATGATCTGATACGCTGTACATACTGTATAGAAGTTTGGTTAACATGACCACGAAAAAAGCCACTAAACATGAGGTACCATTGCTACAGAAGGGAAAATGGGGGTAACAGTAGCAGGCATGGAGCATGACCTTAGCCAAGTGAGTTGAGAGCCATAAAACATATAATGCTCGCTATTCATTTCCAACCCCCCTTCCGTTTCTTTTTCCCAAAGGAGAGCCAATTACTCAATATATCCCCCCATTCCTCAGCCCCACCATTATCCTGACCACTACCATCCATTCCAACCTATAAATGGACAATATTACGGTAAAGAGAGAGGAGACACCATTATAATGCTGCCAACCCGGAGGAATTCCTTCCTACGCAATCACCCCGCAAAATGCTGACTCATGCCCAACAGAGGTTGGTGGTTTGAAACTGAGGGAGAAAATGGAAAAATGCTGTTCTTCGAAAAAGTTCAAACTTAGCTGACTGAGCTTAATACTGTCATTTTATGTTATGTTCTATGTTACATTTTACATGTAAGGTGTGGATTGAGTGTGCATTAATGGCATTTGATCACTTTAACTTGGCTTACTGAATTTAAACGGCCTTGGATGATTTTTTGAAATAAATCAGATATGACTGGCTGCTTTATTGAAGGTTTCTGACATACAGCAACAGCAAGCCAGCGAATAAGGCCAGTAAGTTCATTCTGGACAGACATGAATGGATTCCTGACTTAGGGAGAAAAAAAAAAAATATCCCACTGCTGTCATGCAGTATGTTATTCTCAGAGGTCATCTTCCCGGTCTGCATGAATTATCCTAAACCCTGAAATCTGTCTGTCACCACTGCATCTAAACTTTCCTGGACGGACCACCATTGCAGCTTGTTACCTACACCACTGACTATATGCATGCAGTGCTTACATGTTTTGCCATTCTCAGACATGCGTTGTCCCTCTCCAGCGGAGTAGATGGGAACTACAGTTACAGTGTAGACAGTGTCAGACTGCAGGTTCTTCAGCACAGTGTTGTAGGTGCTGCCTGAGACCTGAACCTAGATAGAAGTACAACAAGGCATACATCAGTTTGTGCTATGGCCAGAGGAGGTATGGCCGAGCATTTTACCCAGCATTCACTTTCTGGTTAATCAAATAGTCTATCTATGGTGTACAGCTGTTCTCCTGTTTACCATCTCTTCTTCTCCTCCAGCCTCAGGAACATAGAAGATCCTGTACTGGCGCACGTTGCCCTCAGCAGCCTCCCACAGGACATTCAGGGAGCTGGTGGTGGGGTCAGTAACCCGCAGGTTCCTTACACCACCCAAAGGCCCTGGGATAAAGATAAAGATATGATACACTTAATGCTGTACACATACCATAATAGCAACATTATTACAGTTTTGTCTATTAGCTCTGATACTAAAATGGACAAATGGATAAATGATCCAACACTAGGAATGTAAAAAGTGTAGACATTTATTATAGAAATTGTTATAATCAATTGTCACTTGGGGAGCGTCCTAAGTGGAAGACAACTTACTGGTCTTTCCAACGCCATTAAGATCTCGGCTGACTCCTTGGGCATAGACAGCCACCACGCTGATGGAGTACTCAGTGTCAGGGGTCAGCTTGGGAAGCAGGACAGTATTCTTCTTCCCTCCTACCTGGGTCTAGTTGGTGAAGAATAAATGTTAGCTTCATTGGCTTATGTCTTGTTTAAAAAGAAAAACATTTATTAGTATCACTCTTAAATCAGTCGCTGATGCTGTCAAATGTATGTGAATCCTAGGTGATCATATTGCATATAGACATAAAGAATTTAGCTGCTCAAACAATGGTTTACTACTTTACTTGGTAAAAGTGTACTTGGCTATCCGTTCTCCAAGAAAGCTTTTGTATTTCCTTCATGAATAGACTACACAATACATGCTATAGCTCTCAAAACTGCCATTTGTAATTCTAGTATCTGCTCAGGGAGAAGATATTTGATCTGTTTTTGAAGGGATAAAGAGTTTAACAACTCTCCATGGGTTCCTTAAATTGATTTCAATAACCTGACGGAAAGAATTCTACCTGAAAACTACTAGACCGTCAACATATCAGAGGAGGAATGTTTTGAGTGTTTTTGGACATGGTTAGTGCACAGCGCACTGGCCAAGGTAAATCTCTATGCTGATGGCTGAAACAGTCGGATGTGTTGTCATAACAGTCATGACTGGTGATGAATTTACTACATTGCTTTTGGCTTAGATATGGATTGGGATATATAACTCTAACAGAGCTTTGAGAGTGTGTTTGCATGTGGATTGGTTTGGTCATTGTACAGCTCTCTCAAGCTTTCTCAGCCATTTCTTGTACACAAGTGCAAAATGTGTGTCAGGCATGTGCAAAAACAGACAAAATAATGCAAAATTCCCTGGGCTGGCTGTCCGTGTTGAAATCCTGACAGTGAACCAGGACGACTTGGCAAACGTTAGCTCGTTCACTTCCAGTTTTCCATCAGCCTTTCAGTGTGATATCACCCAGGCAATCAGCGCAACTACATTTCATCAAGTACTTAAGTGGAAAACTTTCCTCCTTTTGTTTAAAGGGAAACTAACGGTCAACAAGTGACCTCTGTAACACCAGCTGAGTTTTGTACAAAACTTCAGACGGGGTAAATTATAAGGAAAGAAAATTAGCTTAAACCTTTAGATGCCTTCTCCGGTATGACAAATGTTTGATGCTATCTGGGCTTTATTGAAATAGCTGAAAAAACTGTGAGCTAATTGCCAGGTTTGTGAGCACAGAGGCTTTGTGCAGCATGTTAAATACAATCTGCTGTATAATATATGACACTCGTGGCCCAGTACTCTCTCATTACACATGCACTGACCTGACTGGGCAAAACACATTCCATTTTCCATGTACACAAGCACACACAACTGATCAGACAGCACACACTGCAACTACATGTGAACCATCACAGCGCAGTGCAGATGAATGTTAAGTATCTGTTCAGTGTCTCCCTTAAGAGCTATTAAATTAACAGCCATCAAAATATGTCATGTGAACTTTTTATGACATTTAAATTTTATCTCCATTGAGCAACTCCGAACAGCTCATAAATGACACGCAGTGGGGATGAAATATTTTCAGTAAAGTTGGTTGGAACATGCAACGTTGATTTAAGATGTTGTTTAACAGCTTATTAGTGTGGTTATCAGTCTGTAATCTTGTGCATGAGCATATGCGTAAGCACCATTTAGCACTCCTCTGTCCTGCTTTCAAGTCTTGCTTGTGGGAGCAATGAAAAAATGTCTGACAGCAAATTGAAACCAAAAATTCAGCTGTAATCCAAAGAGACTTGTGCATATTAAGTAAGGCCGCCAAAAATGCATGACTAGCAGGTGACAGTCTGCAGTGTCAGGAAAAATTGAGAAAAAAACTAGGAAGGGTTTTGTCCACATTAATGCTGCTATATCCAAACAACAGATTAAGAGATTTGACTTAGAATAAACTAAAATAATGCAATACCAGTGGCAGATGTTTAGCTATACACTTATATTGCTTGGAGGTAAAGCTGCTCCGGAGGAGGAAACAAATTCACTAATTGAGTTACCACAGTTTGTCTGGCATGTAATGCTAGACTGATAAGTCCAGTTAAAAGACAAGGACTAAGAGTGAGGAGTAAGTAGCAAGTATTTAGTGCTGCTGCTAATAACTAAATGGAATCTAGATATATCAACATTACCACATTAGCCTTGTTGACCTTCCAAATTAAGTTAGGCACACTAGTCTTTCATTGATATTTGTTGACACTCACCCCTCCTCCTCCAGCTGTAGCCTAACCTAAATTCCTTTTATAGATCATAAACTTTAACTTCTAACTTGTGATAATTGTGCATTCAAGATCACCAGTTAGCTCATTTGCTAACTGTAGCCTCAAAACCAATGAGATTACATTAACTACAGTACATGAAAAGTAAAAGTATGTTACACTGGACTATTCAGAGTATGAACACACTGTGTACAGGTGTCTGTTGGTCTCACTTACTGTCTGGCTCCTGCCTCCAGCTGTGGGGACATAGGTGATCCTGTAGTTCTGGACGCGACCTGTAGGTGGGTTCCACCTGGCGTTCAGGCTAGTGATGGTTTCATTGAACACAACCAGGTTGGTGGGAGGTGCATTAGGTGCTGTAAAATGCACGCAGACACACATATCACAATTACCACCATGTTGACATGTTTATCCGTCATATATAGTAAGAGCACTCTTCCCATGGATTTTCTTTAAAATATCTTTTAAAGACACAGTCCTTGATATTTTGGTCTGCCTATGTTAAGATGTCTATTCTTAGTCCTGTTTTACTCACTTGTCATCAATATATAAGTTAATTTACTTCTAGATAATGTCCTTTCTTTACTTTATGGTAAAAGAAGCAGGTCTACCACTCATTTGTGTCAAGGACTGCAGCTTTAAAGAAGAAAAGACAATCCACCTCTGGGATTGTGTCTTTTCTGAAGCAGGGATGGATTCTCTTGAACAGCCATGGATTGATGGAAAGATGACAATGGATGGACTGATAAATGCATGGATGAATGCAATGAATAGAGGGATGGATGGATGGACAGATGATGGATGATGGAATGGGTTTCAAAAACAGGGATTCAAATCAATCCCCGTTTTGCAGGGCATGCATTGTTTAAATTTACCCATTTGATTTCACTGAGTAAGAACATACTCATGAACAGCCTTGGGATGGATGGCATGGACAATGGGACAAACAGACGAGGACAGACAAACATAAAAAACCACGTGTCAGCTGTAGCACCATTGGAGCGGTGGATGGGTTAAGGGCCTTGCTTGATGATGAAATGATGGTTGTCCAGTGAACAACAGCGCTGATGACTTGTTGAAGTAACAAAACATGCTTTCATCACTTGAAAGAAAAAGCATCCTCTAGCTTTACCACATATATACTTACTTGGTTTACGATCATTCTTGGACACTATAGAGGCAGAAATAGAAAGGTATAATGGGCATACCCCTCACTGAACATTTCACTCAGCATATTTCCAGAAGATAAAATCAAAAGGTCAGTCACTGGGTGTAGCCTTTGGTCAAGAGCCAACACATATTCTGTCAAGTAACTGAACAAAACAGTGTTTCATGGCATGATTGTTAAGTTGTCATCATAGAGCTGCTGGAATGTGTATCTTACATGTCCTCTCAGTGCCCAGCAGATCCTCGCTCTCTGATTCATCTGGATAGATGGCGGTGACAGACACATCGTAGGGCGTGTCTGGCTCCAAGTTCTCCAGGACATAGGTTGTCTCATCACTGTTCAGAATGGCCTAATGAGGAAAACACAAACACAGCATGAGGGAAGCTTGCTTGACAAAAATTTTTAGCCAATACAAACTAAAGACAAGGAAGACAAGTTCTACATTAGAGTTATTACGATAGGATTAGTGCAGCTTTCTGTTTTTTAGATGTTTCTCTGGAGGTCTTCTCCAAAGCATCGCCAAAGACCTTTCTGTGAGACTCATCAAGAAATATCTGCGTGATTTATTAGAAATGTAAACATCTTGGACAGCTGGTTTTCTCTTACATATTGGAAGTTGGGATCTCCCTGCTTAGTCCAGCCAATGCGGTACAGAGCGACATCAGGGGCTCCATGCTCCCAGGTGGCTCTGAAGCTGGTCTGGGTAACTTCTGAGAATCGCAGGTTCTTCGGTGCAGGAACCACATCTATAGAGTAGAGGCAAAGAAGTTAGTTGTGATCTCTACATCTGTGAGAATCAACATCCACATTGTCATCATAATAATAATTTTCATTCTTACCAGTGGTTGCCTCTCCGGACATTGTCTGTCCAGGTCCCTCGTCGTAGACTGGAGTAACAGCTAAAGCATACTCAGTCTGTGAGATCAGGTTGTCCAGTTGTCTGGTGGTCACACTTCCTCCCACCTCCAGCTGTAGAGCAATCAAACACACTTGTTAAATATTATTATATGAAATTCATTAAGCAAATATATAGAGCTTTGCCATTTCAAAGTTGAAAAGAACTTCAGATGTTTTCCTCTTCAGACATGTTTTGCCAAGTCTTGTGAAACCTTAATTCCGTTCTCAGCGTGTGTTTCCATGAACATTGGCGACAGCGGTAATATGCACCTAATAAGACTGGTTGGAAATTTGACCAGAAGATATAAAACTGTGCTTGTTTCCAGAGGAAAATGGGAACAAATAAGGCACTTAACAAACAACAACAGGCTACAAAATGTGACCAAACACCTGGAATACTTAAAGGAAATACCACACTGGTTTTACTGCTCTGGATTCCATTAAGTTTCAACAGCTGAACCTCAAGAAATTGAACTTAAGGGATTCATTCTCAATACCATTAACAGCTGCTGTGTGTTTGTCTGATTGTTCCCATTTTCGTTTGAGTTGTAAATACAGACAGACACCTCATTTGTCTCTTGGGACCATAAAACCCTGCAAAAGGCTTCACCTGGAGGGAATATGTCCTGCAATCTGTTTTCTGAGTGGTATACTGTCACTTACTGGTCTCCCTCACATAAAAATAAGGTCAGACATGACATTCTGCTACTTTCTGGGCAATAGGCCCTTCCTTCCCACCTCTGACAATCACATCCTAAGCCCATGAGTCACTTTCACATGTGTGTTTCCACCAAAGGAGCTTTGAGGATCACCTCCACCTGATTTACGGCTGAGGAAATAGCAAATGGCAGACCACAGAGTTCGCTGCTGAAGCCCAAGAACTCCCAAAAGGGGACATGCAAGTGTATAGTATTCATCCAATCCCTGCCACCATAACCGCCCTTTAACCCCCACAAAACCATGTTCTGATAGTTTCATAATCTTTTCACTGGACTCCAGAACATTCCCTGATGTCCACCCAACCAGCTGCAGTCTCCATTATGTGGTCTAAGCCAGTACTTTGAAGGATCAGTCAGAAAATATCTATATAAATTCATCACCATCAAACCTAATGTCTCGAACAGACAACAATCTCAATGTACGTTATGTAGGAAAGAGCAAGAAGAACAGAACTGGTGAAAACATGGGCTGTTAACACCCTGTTCACACATATATATAAAGCATATACAAAAAGCACAGGACTGTAACTAAACTCACCTCTTTAGCCTCTCCCTCCTCAGGCTTATAGGTGACAAGGTACTTGCGAACAGCACCAGGAGCAGCATCCCAGTTAAGCATCATGGTGCTGTGGGTGACATCACGAACCCTCAGTTCGCCCGCAGGTGGTAGGGGCACTGAACGAGGAACAGAAGGTCAATGAATGATTTCACAGTGGCCCCAGTACAACACATATCAACAATAAACATTAAGTCATGTCAGCTTCCTTAAATACATGCTACATTAATGAAATTAATTTATGATTCAGTGACTACATACACGTGACTCCCTGCTTGGTCAGTGGTTCACTTGCTGATTCTCCATGCAGAGCGAAAAGGGACAGTGTGTAGGCCGTGTTGGGGTGCAGCCTGGCCAGCTGGACATCAGTTGTATCTCCTCCCACTCTGATCTTCAAGGGAACCAGACCAAACAAACAACATAAGGTCAGAGGGGAAGTGGATGACAGGGAATCCTCAGTGACATTTGGATGAGAACATTGAGAGAATTTTTTTTTGCGGCGCATCAGCTGAATCCGGTTTTGACCCACTGGGTTTGACACCTCATGAACAAATGATGATGTTCCCTTGGCAGAGTGAGCTCATGGTTCACCCACCCCTTTGTGACTAACAATGTTCCTCTGTATTTTCCCCTTCTGCCTTGCCTGCTGAATGGTGAGGCAAACACTGGTGGCTTTGTAAAATGGTATTACAGTGTGTGACATCTGTATTTTGTCAAAAAACTGCTGACAGTAGGTTGTACGTGTTTACGTGTGTTCAGTGAATATGAATGCCTGCAAGCATGTGTGTTTTCACCCACCCGTAAACACATGATCATGTGCTCATTTTTTACCTTGTCCAAATCTGTCCTATCCACAGCTGATTGGCTGCATGCCCCGTTCACACACTCACTCATTCACTCACTCACACTGTGTTCTCAATGCTCTCACAACGGCTCTTACCTCCTGCTCCAGGGACGGCTCAGTGGCATTGATGGCGCTGTACAGCAGCATGTAGCCCGTAGCACCCACCGCCTCCTCCCACCTCACCCGCATGGTGGTGGTCTTTTCATCATAAATGTCCATCCTCCTCACGGCACTCAGGGGCACTGGATAACCAGGCAATGACGTTAAAGGCAGCAATTAGCAAACATACACATATGTTCACAGGAATACATAGATATTCACAATTTTCTTTGTGAGTTTTTTTGATTTCAGAGAGCTTCCTCTGGCTTATTTTGTACGTCATTTACACTAAATAACCTCAACAATCAGTGTGTTTTTATATGTGGTTTTATAGATACTAAATAACACTATTAAATCTTTGTGCTATGTTTGTATCAGCATAATAGGGTTACATCTAAGACCAGTGATCAAAGATCAGTCAGCCAGTTATTGTTCAGATAGTTTACATTCCCGTAGACAAATTCCACCGTACATGGATCTTGATCTTTTTAAATCAAATGATATTACCCTAGAGGTAAGACATAAACACAGAAAGAGAGGACATACATGTGGTCTCGGTTCCTTTAAGAGGCTCACTGCTCTCCTCTCCCACCACGGAGTAGACGTTGACCAGGTACTCAGTCAGAGGGTTGAGTTTCTGGAGAACCACCGTGGTCTCAGTACCATCCACATACACCTAATAACAGAGACAATAGTTAGATGACTGCAGCTGAAGTAGTAATCTGTAGGATTCCTCTGTAATGTCTTTGGCACAAAACTTTCATTTATGAGTCAAATCTTTAATGAAGTCTGAGTGTCTGCAGATTCTTTCTCTAAATAAACAATGGCATTTTTGTTGAGGGAGCGATAATCAATTAAGGAGCAAAACAATCAAAAGCTCCATCTATTTACTGGATAGACTTGTGCATTTTGGAAAGCCTTCCAATTTAAACCAGAAAACCCCCTGGCAGATATTCACTGGCCTGAAACTCAACATGTGCTTCAATTCCAGATCCATAAACAATAATAAAACCTCACTCCACTTTGTTCACTATTAAACAAAACCATGGGAGCTGCTGGACAAAAACAAACATCTCCTACACGTAATTAGATTCAGACACCAAAAATGCATCTAATCCGCACATTGTGAAGCCAAGACCCTGCTTGCCGGTAGAGCTATCACTCGTGACGTCACTATTTGCTCTCTAATCTTCTAAACTGAGAGCTGTGTGTTTTTTTTTCCTTGCCCTGTCTTAGATCCTAATGTAATGAGACACCCACGCAGCCAGACGCCAACACAAACAGGAGGCTGGAAATAGAAGCTTGAGTTGGAGTTTCCCATTAGGATCAGAAACAGTGGGTCGGGACACCATTAAGCCGACATCCGCTCAATACCCACACAGGGAGACACGCTTCACTCGCTGCTAATTTTTGTGTGATTGAATTAGTGGCAGTCAAGACTGAGAATCTGGCAGATATACCTGCAGTGGGCGTCCAGACAGAGTCATGTACTCAACACGGTATTGCTCCACTGAGCCTTCAGGAGCAGTCCAGGTGGCTCTGAAGGATTGGTGAGTCACATCTGATGTCACCAGATCAGTGGGAGCATCCAGTGCGCCTCCTATTTAGGTGTAAGCATTGAAAGATAGAAACTGCAAATGCTGCCATCACAGTGAAGATTATACATTGTCATACTAGAATATGTGATTCATTCAGTTAATTACGACACAACCTTTGAGATTCTCATAAATTAGCTTAGCATATAGCTTATCACTAAATGTGGAAACAGATAAAAACATGTCTATTTGGTAACAAGTCCTGATATTGCCTTGTTCACACCACAGTAGTGTTGAGACTCTAACCGCATCCTCTCCAAGTTCCCCAGTACCAGCTTTTTCATTTAATTAAGGAGCAGACAGTTCTCCTTCCTCCTTTCCAAGTAGGAAATAATATCTGCAATGATTTTCAAGAGCTTGGCTGGTTCTTAGCTTCTAGTGTTGCTTTCCATGGTGGGCCAGACATGTAACTGTCTGTGGGTACACTATGTTTATACTGCCCATCAAATGTCTGGGAACAGAGCAGTTGGCTCAGACAATGCAGTAATTATTATTAGTATTTGTAAAGTAGAAGACTTGCAAATCATTTGTTGCTTCCTTCATTTTGAGCAGTGAAGGATCTGAATACTCTAATGTTATTTTGCACTTACCTGGTCCCTTGACACTGTTACAGAGGTTGTCAGTAAGATTGTCCACAATGTCCAACAGGAAGGAGAAGTCAGCCACGTTGTACATGTGAATATCATCCGGATCAGAGGCAATGGACCTCAACTCATTCTCGTCAGCATTCTTCACGCCTAAACAACAATGACTGAGTCAATAGTCATCGGTAGTTTGATACATATGGGAGTTTTACTTCACACAATCAATCTGTGCAAGTCCAGAGAAGTGAGTTCCCCTTACCGATGGCATACAGCTCAATGCCCTGATCGCGCAAGCTCTGAGAGAAGATATTGACGTCGTCCTGGGATTTGCCGTCAGTGACCAACACACCAATCTTCCGAGAGTTGGGTCGCATCCCAACATTTTCTTTGAAATTGTTCTGGAGGATGTACTTCAAAGCCAGACCTGCAGTGAATACAATGTGCATTTATCACCCTGATTGCAACCTAAGCTGATTCATGAGGAATCAGAGAACACAAATGGACAATTTAGTACCAGTCAAGGTGTTTCCGCCTTTGTAAGGCAGGTTAGCCACAGCTTCCAGGAGTGAGTCCCGGGTTCTATGAGCGTCCAAATGCCACTCAGTCTTGGGGTCTCCACTGTACTGAGCAAGACCTGTAGACAGCACACCTGTTAGACCAACTCAAAAAGTCAATAGTTGTATTATTACTAATAATTAGTTAACGGATAGACCCACCAATTTGGACCCTTTCGGGGCCAATGTCAAAGACTCCCACCATACGGGCGATGAAGGCACGAATGGTCTTGAAGTTGAGACGTCCAATACTCCATGAGCCGTCCACCAGCAGCACAATGTCAGCCTGCGCAGTGGTCTTACACATCACATCTGAGAGGGAGGGCAGAAGTTCATGTGTCATAACTCGACGAAAGGGACAGTTTCAAATGAGATGTACTTCAACTGTCATGTACCCAAAATGGTGTGCTCTGAATTACAATGATGTAGGTGTTCAAAGAAATATGAGAGTAAAAGGAAAGAAGGAAAGGAAAGTTCATGACATAAAATTTCATTTTGAGAAAAGGACAATAAAACAATTTCCACAATGCTACACAAGCATCT
This sequence comes from Seriola lalandi dorsalis, assembly GCF_002814215.2. NCBI lineage: Eukaryota > Metazoa > Chordata > Actinopteri > Carangiformes > Carangidae > Seriola > Seriola lalandi. The sequence goes on from NW_019524264.1 coordinate 591,028, forward strand.
CCACAAACAAGCAGTAAAGCATTATGTCTACTATCTTCCTTTACTGGGGAAGTTTTATCAGAGAACAGAAAAGATTTTCCAGGTGTTATAATTATCATCTTCTTGTCTGGTGGCATGTCGAGGCAGCATTTCTCTCAGTTGTTCTTTTATGGATCCGTGAGTCAGTCCCAGAGGGCATATCAGGAGAATGCACCCTTGAGGGCCCTTGGCATATCAAAGGTCTCCACTGGAGAGAGTACTGAGCAGCAAGGTAATATTCACATCCTGTTTTCCATACAGTTGTGTGATGACAAGGAACGCATCTGATCCTCGGCACCTAAAAGGAGGCTGCAGATGTGCAACGGGGGATAGGCAGATGTTGCACTAACTGCCACTGTCTGCAACTGAAAACAGGTTATATATTTGATTTACAGATTGGTTTGCACACACACAAAACCCAAACCCAACCCCTTTGACAGACAACCAGCTGCCAGGCTTACAGAGAGAGAGAAAGTGAAGAGGTACTAAAACATATCTGCCAACATATCTCCGACAGTTAGGTCTGTTACAGGTATAGATATGTAAACAATAGAATCTGAGATTTCATAAGACCATTGGCTATCAATTGGCTAGGATGAGGTGAAAAAATGGAAAATTATACAAAGGTACATTCTAATGTAATTTTAAAATAGCTCTTAATGAATTAGGACAAGGAGAATGTTACTTCAGATTTTTGCCACACCTACAACTTTCTTTCCCCTTGGAGCTCCAGAGGTTTGCTGAGAAGTGACCTGTAGCCAATAGAAGGTGCAGGGGAGACTGGGATTTGGAGCTTGGAGCTGTCAGTGTATCTGCCTCCCTATTAGGACCGGGCCTGCAGCTGAGCGGTCAAGCTGACCTTTTCCAGTTCCTTCCAGCAAACACAACAATTTTCCTCTTCTCACACTTACTGCCTGCCTCGCTCGCTGTGACTCAAAAGGTAGTAAAATGTTTTATAACTGCAAACAGATTATACGCGTATGGCTTGAGTCTAGCCTGGCTGTACTTGGACTGGAAATAAAAAGCGGAAGCCCAAAGTGACACAATGAAGAAAGAAAAGGGCAGACAGATGGAATTGCCATTACATCTGTTATTTCATGAGACAATTAGCTTTGAGGAAAGGTATTTAGAGAAACTCTTCAGCTTTTATTGGGCATGGGTTTTGGGTGTATTTTCCTCCAGTGTTTGACTGTTGCTGCCCAGAGACATAACATACTGGAGATACTGCTTTAAGGTGATGACAGGCATAGTAATAGACTGACTAAAACCATTTTGGTTGTTCGTGTTTTAGTCAGTTTTAGCATACAACATGTTTTCTCTGTTATTCCTTTGATGATATAGTATATTTTCATCATAGAACTGTAGGTTTTATCATTTTACCTGATGGCGTAACAAGAGAAGGCTCAGGTATGTCGATGAGAGTGGTTTTCTCCTCTCCAGCCAATGGCATACTCTCTCCTCCATCAAACATACCAAACACATTCACATTGTATTTGGTACCAGCTCTGCAGAACAAAAAAACAAAACAAAACAATGATTTTCAGTTTGTACATAATCTACTGGGGAATATTGTTCAAAGCTGAAAATGAAAATGAGAAATCAGCCCGAAGACACACCTGAGCTCCTCCAGCACCACAGTATTGTCATAGGGGCCAACCTGAAGTTCCCCCAGGTCAATATCATCCCCTACAGGGTGGAAAGTGACTTTGTAGCCCCTAACATCACCAGGAGCATGGTCCCAGGTAACACGGAAGCTGGTCTTGGTAGGCTCTGAAGTTTGGAGGTTCCTAGGACCTTTGAAAGGCGACACTGGAGAGAGGAGACAAGCATAGTGTAGATTGACTAAACAGGACAGTCCTGCATGGTTAAAATGCTTTCTAATGAAGATAAAGAACAAATACGAACATTTACTGCAATATTATCTTTTAGTGTGAGTTGGTTATGATTGTGATGAGGATGTGGTTGAGTTTGTAAATGACAATCAAACTTTTCCTAAACTTGGCAACAGACAGAGCAACATTTGTGGTGTGGTGAATGATAGACGTAACGTACGTGTTGTTCCTACTCCTTGCCTTGCTTTGCCTTCTCCGGAACGGTACACTGGCAGGACGGTGATGTCATAGGTGGTGAGGGGAGTAAGGCGTCTCAGCACAGTGGTAGTCGTGCCACCGGGCACCTTGGCTGCTAGCTGGCGCCCTCCAGCCTGGGGTTTGTATGTGACACGGTAGTTCAGCACATTTCCAGGTGCCGCCTTCCATGTCACCTTCATGGTCTTCTCTGTCTCCTCTGAGACAACAATTGCTCTGCCGGCAGCTGAAACTGCGAGGAAGAAAAAAAAGGAACAAAGGTATAAGGAGGAGGAATGATGAATGGATGGTCTGAGAAAATGTAGACTTTGGGCCTTGTTCAGATGGGAATCTGTACTAAATGTGTGCTTAACCGCCTATGTTTCCAACATACCTTCGGAAATATAAGCAGCGTGGCTTTCCTGCTGGTAAGTAAACTAAACAGTAACATGCTTGGCTACCTCACAGTCTTTCATCTGGATATCTGTTCAGTTTCCACATGCGTGTGAATACAAAACCACCCGAATATTTCTGATTTTCAGAAGTATACATTGAACAGGCCCAGATTTACATGATTGATTGTGTTTAGTTGGTGGGTTTGGGAGCCAGGCTTAGAATTTGAGCAAACCCATAGTTTTCATTTTTCCATTGTGTGTCCATAGAGTGTTTCTTATTTTTTTAGAACAGGAAGGGCAAGTGTGAATTGTCAGAGGCCTCGAAACGAGCTGAGGAAAATATTCAGAACGCTCACTTTTATTAACGGAAAAACGCAGGACATCCAAGTTTGCCGTGTGTGGCTCAGCCCACAGAGACCTGTGATTTGTGTAGAGCGCAAGAATAGAGAGCAACAGATAGTGGGTGCTAAGTGAGGGAAGGGAAAAGCAGAGTGAACATCTAAGTCTACAAAGCCATCTCGTGGTTTGCTGTGCATGCCACCTCTCACGACTTGGAATTTTTTTCTTCCTTGACCATTTCACTAAACTGATGGACAAATTCCCTCCCAAATGAGTTTCCGCTCAATGTACTTTTTCTCATCCAAGCATGAGTGTAGTCTAACAAGGGAGAGGCCATTGTTATATCAGTCCTGCATCTCCCATGAAAACAGGGTCCAGGTGCGCTGGCCATTACATCACCTCGTACGTCCATATAACACACGTGCACAGTCTTAAAGATGTGCACGCAAAGTCTCAATAGTCTTGATGTCTCAGGCGAATGCCAACAGTTATGACGTTATTTCATGGCTCCACAGAAGAACAGAACAGAAGAAGTGTCGCTGACAGATCCCCATTTCTACATAAAACCCAGAAATGGCGCTTGCAGCTAAACTTTATTTGGTGGATAATATTTTAGCCTGCGTCACTGCCCCAGATTTTTCAGTGATCATCTTCTGTAACTTAAGAGGCAAATGAAACTTTAAGGCAAACGAAGTGTTTATGACATGAAAGTTTAGAGCTGCATTCTTGGCTTTTAAAACGATCATCGTGACAGTTCCACATGAAAAAACAGTTTAGCTGTCCCATTGTGGTCATAGAGCTTTAATGGCTTTTATGATGGCAGAGTTAAATCCCAATTTCACACTTTCTAGGTAACCTCAAACCGAGACATCCAGAAACTCATAAAAAATATAGCGCAGCGGAGAGAAACAGGAGTGGTGGAGCTTCAAAGAGAGACAAAGAAAGAGAGAGAAATAAGGGCTGTAGCAAAAAAAAAATAAGAAAAGTAAAGAATATATAGAGTAAATGGAGGATTTGGGGGAGTTAAAGCAGCTAGAGTAACTTACTATCTGTGGTTTCCTCTCCGACCAGTGGCTGGCCCTCTCCATGGCCGTAGCCAGCAAACACAGAGACCTGATAGCGTGTCTCTGGGGTGAGACCATCCAGAACTGTGGCAGTGGTGTCTCCTGTTATTGTCTTTTCCCCAGCCTCTTCAGTGAACAGAGACTTCCACCTGATCCGGTACTGACGAACATTACCAGGGGCTGCGGTCCAAGACACAGCGAAACTGGTGTCAGTGACGTCCCTGGTCACCAAGTCTCTGGGTGAACCAAGCTCTGTGGATAGATGGAAAAGAAAAAAAACATTAGTAACAGAGGTTGGAGTATTACATCTGCCTTTGCATAATGGATATGGAAATAGAAAAGCAAGTAGTGCCACAGGTTTACTTTTGTTTACTCATACAAATTGCTCAGGATTTTCTTTGTTTTGATTTGCTCCGATGAATATTAACTGAACTAAGACGGTGGCGTTAAAATGCTTCAGCTCACTCCAGCCCAGCGATGGCTTTGTCCAGGTGGTGTTGATTTTTAATGCAGATATATGGAGGTTTGAGGAAGTGAGCGAGACACGAAATGGACAAAACGAACAACCCCGCGATACACCACCAACAATCACTCATCTGTCTCCGCTTTAACCCCTCAGGATCTGTTTGAACAACCTGATTTTCTCCCTTCTTAATCAGAGACTGCTGGAAAAATCTCTGCAAAACTAATCACAAATCACATATCCTCAGTGCCTCTCCCGGCAACGCTTTAATTTTCCATCGAAACAGAGGAAACCAGATCCACAAAAGTGTGTTTGCTACAATTGCAGATGTTGCGCTCCCCCCTTTTCTCTCCTTCACTCTCTTTTCCTGAGAGACCATCATTAAAGGAGGCAGGCGCAGAAACAGAGTGGAGGGAATTTTGTGGTGGTGTTTTCGTGATGAGCAGCCAACACACACTTGGCTGAGAGGGATGCCCATGTTGAGATGGACTCTCAACACTCTCGGCCTGGCTGCCATATAGAGGAGATGTATCCACCACAGGAGGATAGGCCGCCATGCATAGCCTCCCACACAACCTCTGGAATCATAATCCTCACTCAAGCCCCTAACCCACTACATGCCAGCACCTAATGAGAATATAATCGCAGGCAGTGCAGAGATGCTGGGTGGTCTCTCTTAAACCTTATTCATCAAACCTCACCAAATGATTTGTAATAAAAAAATAAAAAAAAACCATTGCAAAGAATGAGACGCAACACAAAACTACAAGTCCAATGCATAATCATTAGGAAATCTAAAGACAGCGTAGAGCACAAAAGGCTGTCAGCCTGCGAGTCCCTCTCAGCATCAATGCATTACAGATGAATTGGATGCCGATCTGAACAGGATTAACTGCAGCAGCCATGTCGAGAGCACAGCGAGCTGCACTTTGAGAGCAAAGATATGAAGAGTAATGGCCGCGACCACAAATTAATGGAGAGCTCCGGATTTTGACCGTGGACCATGAAAACAGTAAGGACCACTAATAAATACCCAGATCATTCCATCAAAAGGGTAATCTTTGCAAGCAGAAAAGGAAGAACTTGACTGACTTTTACAGCTGTGTGTGAACCAAGGGCAAAAGAATCAGAAGGAAATGAGTTCTGCAGACAGTGGCTCGCTTTTCATCAATACTTGCAGACAAGCTAAAGAGAAGGAGCCGCTCCAAGAAGCAAAGCACACATACACGAAACACATGGTCCACAGACCTAGCAAAGGTTTTGGTCTGATTGAAATATGTGAATTTACAATCTGTCAATATATTAATTGTCAGTTTTTAAATTTATATTGGTTACATAACAGTATGTTTATATGTAACTACATGGCTGCAGGGAATTACAGTTGTATTTATATATATAACAGAGATGTGTATACAAGCACACACGTGTAACTTCATAATAATAATTAAAAAAAATCTGCATCTCCTTATCTTAGTATTTTTCTCAAACCCCCAAAACTGCTTCCCACCCTTCAAGGAGAAGGCTACTCTCAAATTAAGACCTGAACAAGACCAGATCATACATTCACATTAAAGCCTCACCCATGTCTCTAGAAAACCACATATGACACAAGTGAAAATCATCTAGAGAGATTTGCTGCAGGGGCATGTGCTGACATAACCTTCACATCTGCAGCCAAAGATGTCTAAAGCTTGAAAATATAAATGACTGCACTTGTGGAAAAAAAACCCATCAATGCCAGCAGGCATGGAAAATGCACAGAAAGAGTCTATCAGCACTGTTTTACATGGATTGATTTACTCAGTGTCTTTATGCACAACCTTTGTTTTGGATAGTAGTTATTTGGATCACAGACACTGAGTTAAAAGACTCAGCTTAGCTGTGTTTTACTCTTACTCAGGCTCATTCTGGAAATTTCTCCAAAATCACCGCAGGAAATACATAGCTCCCTCAAACTGCCATCTCAGCGCTGGCACCCCCACTTCAAACTTCCCTCACTGTACTGCTCTTGGTTGACTAAGACATACTGTATGTCTGAGCCACAAAGATGAAGCCTTCAGTGTCTGTGCGCCAAGGTTTGTCCGTCTCTGGCCTTTTACCTCAAAGGACCTTCAGAGCGGTGGAGAAAAACAGTCTGGCAGAACCACTGAAAGAGCCTGGCACTGCCTAAAAGTTCCCAAAGGCATTGGTTTAAGAGGAAATCAAACCAAGATGCCACAGTTTCACCTGCTGTTGTGCTGCTCTGTGAGTTAAAGATAGTAAAAAGAATCTAAGTCCCTCTGGCACATGGCAAAACATTTGCGGTGCCATGTAAGTAATTAGTAATTGGTTACTTCAGAGATGGGTACAATGGCTCCTTCAGGGGTTGATCATATGGCCTTATGGACTGAGTTTTTTAGACACCAGGTCACCCTGAGGCGTCCTGCTTCACATTTTAAAGTATTCATTTCTCTACTCGTCCTCGCCCTCTCTCTGCCTCTGCCTGTCCTTTGCCCCACCCTGGAGGAAGATGAACAGACAGTTCTTCAGAACAGACAGACAACTCACACAGCTTTCAAGCTCCTCTTAGGTAACATCTTCCACATGTACAATAAAACTCCCTGTTCTTAAGTAAATAATTTTGCCATATTTGTGTATAATATCCACAGTTGGGATATTCATCCAAGCATTCCCTTTGACACCTTCTCTGTCCTCCTTCTGAGTCATTTCAGGATGTTATAATTCTGTCCTACTCAAGGCTCCTGTATTGGCTACCATCCACTGTTAGCCACAAGGGATGTCTTTGTGCGAGCCACTCTCTTCCAGTTCTCGCCTACATGGACTTCACAGAGAGGGTCACTCAAAATGAGTGGCACTCAAGACAATGAGATCAGTGTTGAAGTATGCTGACGTCATGACAGCTTAATAGCACTGGCTAAACAAAGTGCTTTGTCATGGGTCTTTTTCCTGTGGGGGTGTGTGGCTGATGACAGCACAGATTTGACCAGTGGAAACTAATTCTATAATCAAAACCAAGCCCTTTGCTCAATGTGGGAACAGAGAAAAAAAAGAGGAAAACACAGCAAAGAAAAACCCTTTCTTTCAAATTCTTGCAGTCTCCAAAACGTAAACAAAGATCCACTATTCTAGTTGTGAATTCAAAATTTAAGGTTTGTTCATTTTTCTAAAGAACACCTTCTGAGCCAAAGTCCTCTTATGCAACCTACTGACAGGTCCATGTGGTCTGCAATAAATATTCCTGTTGAATAAGAACACACCGGGCACTGAGAACCTCACCACTGCCAGGAGTGTAAGGAAGCAACATTAATGAACAAGAGCTCCACTCTTGCTATTGTGATGAATAAAATAGCTTGGATGTGTCTGTGTGTTCAAACTGTTTTCAGAGAGGAGTTCACTTCAGGTTGAGCTAAACATGGACACAATTAAAGACTGTGACTGTGCTGTTTTCATCTTGTTTTCATCAAAAGGTTGAAAAACAGTGACTTTCTGAATTTTTAGACACCAAAAATAAATAAATAAATAAAACAATGCCTAGTTTGTCCTCTCTGTCTTTTCATTGATAGTTTAAGCACAACAACAATGTGCTTTATCAGACAACAATCATCATCTTTAAACCAAGCAAATGATCCCCATTTTAATGGATAGTCCAACTATAAACCATTATATCCAGTACAGCATATTGGGGCAAACTCCACCATTATAATTTAATGTCCAACCTGGTGAAGTCTTCTGATTTCATGCATAGTTTACTAGTTTTGCAGCCACAAGTGGAGCTGACTAAAAACCAGAGACATTCCCCTCTGTGGGATACAGGACCTTGGTTGTTGTTTTGCCCTCCCATAGCTAAGACCTCCCTCCTTCTCTCAAAACAGATCTCTTTGACTTCCTTTCCTGTGGTGTGACACTACAACAATTCCTCCTCCCACTCTGTGAGAAATCAAAAGAGGACCTCCCACCCCCGAAACCTCCACCCCCCC